>NC_142930.1:62867027-63032527 GCF_046866305.1 Octopus bimaculoides
CCATAGACAGAATTTCCCACATATGTAATATATATATAAGCAGGTGAATGGTTAAGAATTAAAACATACCATTATCTATAATGGTATGTTTTTAATTCTTTAACCGTTTGCCCGATTACTGTTGCTCTCTGTCATATTTTCAGTGCTAATGGTGGTTTATTGGAGTTTTGACTCCTACTTCTAAACAGGTTAGATTCCCAGTCCGTCCTTATGCTTAGTCCCTCTTTGCTTCTCATTACCTCTACTATATCTCACTTCTAGCCTTACACTAATCATTTCCTCTAGTCTTTTCTTCCCAGAATATCAACTGTAATTCCCTTCTTGACAATGATTTTCTTAAAGACATCAAAACTTAGACATTCAGTCTTAATGCAATGCAAACCACATCAGTTTTACCAGTCTTGGAGAGGTTGCAAAGGTCATAAGTATAGCTCCTCTAACCTGACCAAAAGCAAAAGAAAAAGACTACACTACTCAATCTGCTTTTCCTCTCATACAGTATAAGATATATACCTGAAAGAGAGATTTATCTGCTATATTAAGCAGGTCACACATTCTTTCTTTGGCTCATATTTTACATTGATTGTGAGGCAGCTAAACTGAGTAAAACACAAGAAAATTTTATGCGCAAGATTAGAGATTAATTTCCTCACAGACTAAGACCAACTCTCAGTATTTTAGTGACTATCCTTTAAAGGTTTTGCTAGTTTAATAAAAATCATCTTTTGTTGTATCACAGAAATAAGTTTTCCAAAACCAATTCATATTGATCAGCAACTTTTCTTACAGATATTTTCATGTATGTGCGTGTGTATAGATATATATAGATATAGGTAGATAGACAGATAGATATATATGTGTGTGTATTCATACACACACACACACACACACACACATCATCATCATCATCGTTTAACGTCCGTTTTCCGTGCTGGCATGCGTTGGAAGGTTCAACTGGGGTCTGGGAAGCTAGGAGGCTGCACCAGGCTCCAATCTGATCTGAAACACTGCCAGATCAGATTGGTGTTTGGTGCAGCCTCCTGGCTTCCCAGACCCCAGTTGAACCGTCCAACCCATGCCAGCATGGAAAAGGAACGTTAAATGACGACGATGATGATGATGATGATGTGTGTGTGTGTGTGTGTGTATGTGCATGTTACACACACACACATATATATAAATATACGCACACACATACACACATATACATATTCTCACTTGAACTCTCCTTGTCACTGATGTTGTCCAAGAGAAAAGTATAATAAAAAAATAAAGTTCAGATGCTAAAAGGCATCCTGTCCAACACCCTTACAATTCTGCTGATCCATTACTCTAGACGAGTACCTTACTTTATCAACCCTGAATTTCCAAGGTGAAATGCAGTGGGACTCAACCTGAAACAACATGGTTGGAAAGCAAACTTCTTATCAACAAAGCTATGCTTGCACTTAAAATCCAGCAATACCTCCCATATCCAATAAGTTAACTAAAAATTGTGCTGAAGGGAAACCACCTCATCTACATATGAGCCAACAAAGACTTTCACTATGCAGTCATTCGGCAGCAAGAAATAGCAACTAAATCTCCCTCAAATCCCCTCTTACCTATTTTAAAAATGGAAAGATATATTAGACAAAGTAGAGATGCAAAACAGACAGAATGGTCACTGATAGAACACTTTCGGTTAAAAGACTACTTAATCGGGATTGTTGTTGGCACTCCGTCGCTTACGACGTCGAGGGTTCCAGTTGATCCAATCAACGGAACAGTCTGCTCGTGAAATTAACATGCAAGTGGCTGAGCACTCCACAGACACATGTACCCTTAACGTAGTTCTCGGGGATATTCAGCGTGACACAATGTGACAAGGCTGACCCTTTGAATTACAGGCACAACAGAAACAGGAAGAAAGAGTGAGAGAAAGTTGTGGTGAAAGAGTACAGCAAGGTTCGCCACCATCCCCTGCCAGAGCCTGGTGGAGCTTTAGGTGTTTTCACTCAATAAACACTCACAATGCCCGGTCTGGGAATCGAAACCGCGATCCTATGACCGCGAGTCCGCAACCCTAATCACTGGGCCATTGCACCTCCACAACTTAATCGGGATTAAATAATAACTAATCTCATTCATAAATCATTAATAACTCTTTGAATCATTCTAAGTTGTTAATATAATATTTAATTGGTCATTTAAGAGAATATCCTTTCTCAGAAAAACAATGATCATAACAACAGCTTTGGTTATTCTCAAATAACATTAATTTCTCCTATAATGTTGACAACTCTGTTTTTGTATTTCTTGGACACTTCACCTTCAATCTGAAAAGAAAAGAAAGCACATTTATTATTTTCTCTCATCTCTAAAATTATTTTCATCTTCATAACAAAAAGAATATGTTCAGAAACTGCTATTCATTTTATTAACTTGAATTTATCTTTGACTTTCACATATGGTGTAAATTTTGGAGTTTTAATAACTTTGTTCATTTGTTTTTCCAAGCTGGTATGTGTTGGACAAGAATTATTGAAGCAGTATCCTATGGCTGGACATCCTTACTGTTGCTAATCTTACCCATATTTCAAGTTAGGCACTTTTATTTGACTTGTCTTCACATACTGAAACAGCCAAACATCATCACCACCCAAATGGTATCATATGAAGACAGACAAAAATGAACACGCACACACACATACATGCATGTGAGTGTTTTTTCTTTGTTTTTTTTAATGAATTTGTCCCAAACAAGGCTTGCAGTCACAATAGCATAAGGGACTACAAAACAAACAAAAGATATAGAAAAAAAAAAGAAGAGGCCTACATATTCAAAAAATGTTGATCGATAGAAAGCTTAAAGAAATGAATATCATAGGGCTGAAGAAAACAAAACATTGGTAGTGAGTTCCAGAGAACAGCAGTTGGAGGAAAGAAGCTATTAGAATTAAAGAAATTATGCTTAATAGGAAACCTGATATAGAAATGATATGACTGGAAAAAGAGGCAGGTAACAAGTTTAAAGGTCCTGACAGAGGGTACCAGGTGAGAAACATCATCACTACATTTCGATGATGGGCCAAAGACTCCAACCTAGCAAAAAGAAGAGGACTCACCATGTTAACAACACAATTCTGAATTTGATCAAGCAAGTTATTAAGGTTACTAGAGGAGACATCAGCCCAAAAATGACACCAATATTCAATGTAAGGTTGAATAGTGGCCTTATAGGGATTCAAGCTATTCTCAGGCATAAGAAATTTGTGAGCATGGAAAAAAAGATCCAACCTTCTTGGCAGGTGACATGGCAATAAGCTGAACATATTTGTCCAGGTCAAACCAAGAAGTCAGACACTATAGCTTTCTGCAAGATCAACCCTTCCTATAGCAATACACACACACACACACACACACACATACACACACATCACACATATAACAGGTTTCAGTACAGTTTCCATTTACCAATTTTTACTCCCAAAATATTGGTCAGTCCAAAGAGGCTATAGTAGAAGACACTTACTCAAGGTGCCATACAGTGGGATAGACCTTAAAACATGTGGTTATGAAGTAAACTTTGTTACCAATAGCCATGCCTGTGTAATGTATGTAGATGATACAAGCTGCATATATAAACTGTATACTAATATTTTTGATCCTTACCTGTTTTTTAAGCTCTTTTGTTTCACTCCGTAAGGCATCAAGTTTTGGTTGTAGCTCTCCTTCTTCTCTTTGGGCTTCTTGTCTTCTCCTTGCCATTTCCTTTTCTTGAAAGACCATCTTATCTGCTAGAATCAGGTTTTGTCGTAAACTCTCTTCCAATCTTTCAACATACCTGAAAAATAATGAAACATTATTTATTTCTCAGTTACTTTTATAAACTTAGACTAAATTTAATGAGTACTGTTGGAAGAATGATTGACACAGGGATAAGCTGGCACTATCAAAGATCAAGTTTTGTTGTTGGCACTCCGTCGCTTACGACGTCGAGGGTTTCAGTTGATCCGATCAACGGAACAGCCTGCTCGTGAAATTAACGTGCCAGTGGCTGAGCACTCCACAGACACGTGTACCCTTAACGTAGTTCTCGGGGATATTCAGCGTGACACAGTGTGACAAGGCTGACCCTTTGAATTACAGGCACTAAAGAAACAGGAAGTAAGAGTGAGAGAAAGTTGTGGTGAAAGAGTACAGCAGGGTTCGCCACCATCCCCTGCCAGAGCCTCATGGAGCTTTAGGTGTTTTCACTCAATAAACACTCACAACGCCCGGTCTGGGAATCGAAACCGCGATCCTATGACCGCGAGTCTGCTGCCCTAACCACTGGGCCATTGCGCCTCCTCAAAGATCAAGTAGAGCAGGAAGTAAAAACACTAAGCAAATAAAAGTGACAAGAGCCTAAGAGGTGGAATATTGGTGTAATAATCCAATCTATATCCCAATTTATATGAATGTAAGGCAGTGAGCTGGAAGAATCATTAGCAAGTTGGGTGAAATGCTTAGCGGCATTTCATCTGTCTTCATTTCTGAGTTCAAATTCCACAGATGTCAACTTTGCCTTTCATCCTTTCAGGATCGATAAAATAAATACCTTTTTGAGTACCAGGGTTGATGCAATTGACTTGCTCCCATGCCCAAAAATGCCGGCCTTGTGCCAAAACTTGAAATTAATTTATATGACAGGTGAATAAGATTAAAAATAGACATACTTCCTATTTCACGGTTGTACAACTTCCACCGATATAACCAGATGAAGATGATATCTGGGACGTGTAACCAAAATTTTTTAGGATACTCTCTAAAACCTAGAAACATTTTCTCCATACATATTCTACCATTCCTGACTTGTTTTTTTTTTTCCAATCAAAGATTATCAATGTCCTTCAATTTTCACATTATCTCCACACTCTTATTCAACAAACACATATGATATTATAACTGTATTTTTGTTGAATGAATTTCTGAGATAATTTTTACCTTGCTGAAGTTTCTGTGACATACAGAGCTACAGAATATTGTCCTGATATTTACACCATCCACAAATTTTTCTCAGCATCTCAAGCAGAGCCTATTATATAACATCACAACAGGCGATTTTACATAAGGTAGATAACTCTATCAAATGTCGAATTGTCTCTATTTACTTTTTCACTTGAGAGCAGATAGAGTTTTCAGGCAATATGATGAATATTTTATTCTAAAGAAATACCTTTTAGGTGAAATGTTTGTTGATAGCTAACTTAATATATGGTTTTAGCATCTAATTATAGGAAACTAACAGAGATAAAAATACAAATTTCAAGATTAAAGTTTGATTAAATATGTGTATATATATATATACATATATATATACACACACACACACAATTGCAGCGTGGATGGTGTTTATAAGCCATTTGAAATAACACACAAAGACCATTAGATTCACTTCAACATTTAAATTTAATTTGTCAAAATATTTTCGTTGCTTTGAGACTGCGACCTGTTCACTGACAAAATTCTGTGCTGCATCAGGTCACTTGCTATGCAAGTACATCTCCGTAATATATATATATATATATATATAAAATGTCCAACCCATGTCAACATGGAAAATGGACGTATGATGATGATGATGAATGTTAGCATAGAATGTACAGAATGAAACAACAAAACGAAGGCATGTTCTTACTTTGGAGATCGTTTAATTTGCAATAAATGCTTTGTGTGTTCTAAAGCAAAGAGGTTCCAGGCTGTTTTTACTAGATTTATCATTGAAGACATTTCTTGAGGTGACAGAAGGATATCCTGTGATGCATTTTCAAACTGACTCATACTCAGGGTATTCACAGGCTCTTGGAGTTCATTTAAGCGTTGGTTGAGAAAAAATTGCAGCTGTGGAAATAAATACATTCATATATGGTATATTACATAGACTGACAAGGTAATAATTATTTCAAGATTAGTGATTTCAAATCAGTCGCATTATTTCAATGTACATTTTTCCTTCCCATTCAGGAACTGGTGCAACTCTCCTGCTTGCTAGTTGTGGTCAAACCATCCAACTTAAGCCAGCATGAAAAGTGGACATTAAAGGAGGATGATAATGATGCTTTTTTATCGAAATCGAACTAAATTCAATGACTGGCACCCATGCCAACGTCGTCTCCTTCATTGGATACGAAATTCTGCTTGCAAAGACCTGTTGGGGCAAGCGAAAGCGAAATTGTGATGGCACCTATGCACAGCGTCGCCTTTCTGGCACTTGTGCCCGTGGCACGTGTAAGGACTTTCGAGCAAGATCGTTGCCAGTGCCCCTGGACTGGCTCTGGTGCAGGTGGCACATAAAATACACCATTTTGAGCGTGGCTGTTGCCAGTACCCCCTGACTGGCCTTCGTGCCGGTGACACGTAAAAGCACCCACTACACTCTCTGAGTGGTTGGCGTTAGGAAGGGCATCCAGCTGTAGAAACTCTGCCAAATCAGATTGGAGCCTGGTGTAGCCATCTGGTTTCACCAGTCCTCAGTCAAATCGTCCAACCCATGCTAGCATGGAAAGCGGACGTTAAATGATGATGATGATAAGAGTTGGATAGCTCAATAACAGAATTGATATAATCACATCTGAGGCCTAGCATCATACTAGTTGACTCACTGCTACTTCTCATTCCTCAAATCATCAGTGTTGGCTTAATGACACTGACGCAAGAGACATAGATTTCTATGGTACCAAGCTCAGTGCCTTTAATTTATGAGTTTTGATTTCACCAAGCTTCACACTGCCTTTCATACATCGAAAATAGATAAAACGTGTTAATAATATAATAGGGATCATTCAATTGATCACATTTTATCTTTTACTTGTTTCAGTCATTGGGCTGCGACCATGCTGGGGCACCACATTGAAGGGTTTAATTGAACAACTCGACCCCAGTACTTATTCTTTTTAAGTCTGTTGGTCTCTTTTGGCAAATCTGCTAAGTTACAAGGATATAAGCAAACCAACACCAGTTGTCAAATAGTGATAGGGAGGCCATACACAAATACAGAGACACATAGACACACATATATATGACAGGCTTCTACAGTTTCCATCTAACAAATTCACTCACAAGTCACTATAGCCTGGAGCTATAGTAGAAGACACTTGCACAAGGTGCTACAAAATCGGATTGAACCTAAAACCATTTAGCTGCAAAGCAAGTTTCTTATCCACACAGCCATGCCTGCACCTATAGTATGTCTACTTTTCATTTAAAAAATATCCTAAGCCATTTCAAAAAGAAAAAAAATCTTTATTGTTTCAGTCTCTTTTGTACTGTTGGTATCCATTGAATAAATACAATGAATACATTTTTCAGATAATCTGAAAGACTGTTTATCTAATTTCAACCAGTTCTTTGTCTCTTGGAAGTAAAACTCTGATCAACTAGAAATTTTTAAAATTAGTTTAATTAGCACATACTCTTTTTACTCTTACTTACTCTTTTACTTGTTTCAGTCATTTGACTGTGGCCATGCTGGAGCACCGCCTTTAGTCGAGCAAATCGACCCCAGGACTTATTCTTTGGAAGCCTAGTACTTATTCTATCGGTCTCATTTGCCGAACTGCTAAGTTACAGGGACGAAAACACACCACCATTGGTTGTCAAGCGATGTTGGGGGGACAAACACAGACACACACACACACACATATATATATATATATATATATATATATATATATATACGACAGGCTTCTTTCAGTTTCCATCTACCAAATCTACTCACGAGGCTATAATAGAAGACACTTGCCCAAGGTGCCACGATGTTATTATTTAGACCCATGTTTTTCTGCTGAAATACACTGCCTTTCTGTCAGTTAAATTCTAAAAACAATGCCACTACTGAAATTTTATCAATAAACATATGCAATCAGCAGAAATGAGTGGCTCTATATATTCCTACAAGAACTGTTTAAATTAAAAAAATTAATTGTATTCATTAGACTAAGAACTGTTTAAACCTTTAGCATTTAAACCAGCCATATCTGACTAAAATGTTCTCTTTGTTTTATGGCCAAATCAGCCACAACTGGCCTCTCACACCTACCCTGCAATGTTATTCTAAAAATAAACAAACACATCATTAAAATCTCAAAGCTATAAGATATTATTTACATGATTTACTTTTGATGGATATTTGTCCTCATCTTGTTTGTTGTTAACACAACGTTTCGGCTGATATACCCTCCAGCCTTCGTCAGGCGTCTTGGGGAAATTTTCAAACCTGGGTTCTCATTCCTAACGATGTTACTATTATTATATTATTATTATTGTTACTATTATTAATCAGGTCGCTGCCGTGAATTGAACTCAGAATCTTGGGGTTAGTAGCCCGCGCTCTTAACCACTACGCCATATGCCCGTGGGCAATTATGGATATTAATTAATTAAAATATTGCATGATTAATTCAAAACAATGAATTGATAAGTGTTAAATTTGTCAGAGTAATATGAATGTAAAAGGGTTAAATATACAGACAGTACAAACAATACTTTTACCTCCATCAAGTCTTCCATCAACAAATTTCTTGTATCCTGGGCCTCAAGAACTGTGAGGGCATCATTACCTCGGGCTACTCCATTTTCTAAATTAATGAAACAGTTAAGCTTGAAAGTCTGTGTTCTTACCTATAATGCCAAACCAATATTCTTTCACCCTCACCTCCACTACTCCACACACAAGGATATGGTGAGAACTGAGGAAATAACTAATCTAATCTTCCTACTTTAATTTATCATTATTTTACAAGTGTGTGTGTGTGTGTGTGTGTGTGTGTGTGCGTGCGTGTGTGTGTGTGTGTGTGTGTGTGTGCTCGCGTGCGCACACACGCACAGGTATGTTCATCTGTACGTGATGATGTTATTATTTAGACCCATGTAAGCCAAGATCAAGCAGACTTATGGTCAAAAACATTTCAGCTATGACCATCCATCTTATTGTACATTAAGTATTTCATTGTCCAATATGTCCTTCTTTATTTAAGATAGGATTTGGTTGCTATTTCTAGCAGGGTGAGCAACCTTATGCAGGCATGTGTGTGTGAGAGAGAGAGAGAAAGAGAGAGAGAGAGAGAGAGAGAGAGAGAAAGAGAGAGAGAGAGAGAGAGAGAGAGAGAGAGAGAGAGAGAGAGAGAGAGAGAGAGAGAGAGAGAGAGAGAGAGTGATGTGTTTCGCTTAAGCAGAACAATTAACTTAAAAGGTTTCAAATTTTGCAACAGTTCAATAAACCACAGAGAAACACACTTTTATATCTAACTTGAAAGGACCATTTTTTTAAGCTACTCAATTACTTTCATGGCTTTGAGTCTTTTGTTACTGCCTTTCTGTCAGTTAAATTTTAATAACAATGAAAAATTTAATAAAATAACTTTGTCCTTGATGACTTGATGTTTGAAACACACATTACCATGGAATCTTTACTATGGAAGGTTTCAATTTAGATCACTTGAAAACAGGAAGTTTGAATCATAGAACTAGGGGTGATTTTAGGAGTTGGGTGTTAAAAGGATCAAAGGGAAACCATTCCTCTGTGAAATGTACTTCCAAGATGAACATCTTTCAAAAATGAATATTGTAAATCTGCCTTTAATAAATTAGACTGTGTAACAAAATTTTTATTTTCCTTTTTTTGTCTTTGGTCAGTAAGTGTTATTTCCTATTTGCTTCTATCTAGAAATCAAAGGAAATGACTACTATTCCCTTCAAGCTTTGCTTTTGTGACCTGGACATCAATGTATTGAAACTGACCTATTTTCCATTACGTTTCAAATTCAGTGCTGAATTGCTGAAGCAGAAATATCATTATAGCAAATATTCTGCTCAATACCACAGTTGCTTGGTTTTAACCAGCTGAGCATGTTTCTTCATGGCTGATAATATGTGCATCTCTGACCATGAGCAGGAGTATTAGGAGAGCATCATAGCTGTGTGTTAAGGGGGATTCTTTTGAGTTTGAATAAATGCAACAAAAGCAAAGTTTGAAGGAAATATTAGCCATTATTCATACTTTCTAGAGGTAAGCAAATAGGAAATATCAGTTGTTGCCCAAGGACAAAAATTGTGTTACACAGTAACATTCAGGACTAGAGACGAAGATTAGCATTCAGGACTAGAGACGAAGATTAGCATTCAGGACTAGAGACAAAGATTAGGGATGATAAATGCAAACAAAGGGAATACAAACCTGTAATTTTAGCATGTTTTTTAGATGTCTTATCAGTGGTTTCTGTGTCATCTCCCCAATCTATTTCACCATTTTTCTGTTAAAGTTAATTGAAAAATAGAAAAAAAGTTATGAATTAGTCATTTTTCACAATTACTCATTTAGCTTTTAAACCAGTCATATCTGGCCCAAATATTCTACCTGTTTTGTATTCAAACCAACCAGATCTGGTATCTCACACCTACCTTGCAATGTCAATCATCAAAATCTCGAACCTACAAGATACTGCATGATTAATTCAAAACAATGTGAATAAATAAGCATTATTTTTGACAGAATCTGAATACTAAAGGGTTAAATGTATTTTTAGAAATATTAAGGTTCTGAAGTTAAAAAAAAATGTTGCCCATAAAACAAGGTATCCCCTACTTAAGAATCAAGCAGTTTATAATAAGCAGTAAAAACAATATAAAACATTAAAAAAATTTGAAATTATGTGAAATAGCTGACAGTCTAAGAACTTTCTTCAAACTAGTTGAGATAATTTTTATTTGGTATAAGAAAAAAAATCTCAACAGATAGCAGACTCAGAAAAGATCAGAAAATGAAAATAAAAGAAGACGTAATCCTACCTCATTATTTTCAGAAGATTCTACAGTTATCTGGGACATATCAAAATCAATATCTTCAAAATTAACTTCATTGCTTTCTTCAATATTTCCCCAATCAATCTAAAATATGAGAAATAAATCAAAGAATGTGAAAACCCAGACAAATGTATAAATAAATATTCTTCCAGTTATCTACATTCAAGAAGGCCTGCAATGTATACATTGAATTCTCACTAGTTTAGTGTCCCTAACTGTAAATAGCTATAATATGAAGGGGTACTGAAAAGTTCCTGGGTTTGGGTAAAAAGAAAATACAGTTTCCTTCAACCAAATATATATGTGAATATATATGGCTGCATGGCTGAAAAGTTTTGCTTCTCAACCTACTGTAACCCAGGACCAACCAAAACTTTACGAGTAGGTTTGGCGGACAGGAAATAAAAGGAGAAAAAGAGAGAGAGAGTATGTGTTACCCTTGCCTTGACATTGCATGATAGTTGTAAATGAGTATTACTGTCATATTCTGCAAAAGTATGCCTTAACTATGGGAAAATATTACCTTACTTGGAAGAGGTCATGGTTGGTGACAGGAAGGGTCTCTGGGCATAGGAAGATCTGTCTCAATAAACTCCACCTGACCTTTGCAAGCACAGAAAAGTGGATGGTAAGAATTTTGGCTCCCTACCCCATGACTCCAGATTCAGTCCCACTGCATGGCACCATGGACAGTCTTCTACTATAACCTCAGGCTGACCAAAGCCTTGGGAGTGGATTTGACAGACAGAAACTGAAAGAAGCCTATCACACACACACACACACACATATATATATATATATATATATATACACGTATGTGTATGTGTGTATTTAAAAAATTTCACAGAAATAACTAACAGAAAATTCGTAGCTAATTCCTCATCAATCAACATTCAAAACATCCTTACAATTTTGCGCCTTTAAAGTGGATATTGTTCACTTTTGGTGGTGCCAGAAGTAGAAAGTCACTGAAAATAGCTAATGAACATACAGGACAATGAACAAAAAAACACAACAAACTAAAATAATTCTGTGTGTGTGTGTGTGTCCTCCAATACCACTTGATAACCAGTGTTGATGTGTTTATGCCCCTGTAACTTAGCAGTTTGGTTACAGGGACTGATAGAATAAGTACAAGGCTTCAAAAGATAAGTATAGGGGGTTGATTCATTCAACTAAAAATTCTTCAAGACAGTGCCCCAGCATGGCCACTATCTAATGACTGAAACAAACAAAAGATGAAAGATAAAAAATATATATATCAGTAAAATCAATAAAAAGAGTAAAGTGAAATTGCCATAAGGAATGGAAAATCCAATGTTTCAGACAGAGTCCTTCTTCAAGGGAAAAGTTGAAAGGAGAAAATAAGGGAGGAAAATAAAAAGAGAGACAAAAGAGTTTTGTAACTTAGATTTAAAAAAAAAATACTTTGCTGACTCTCATTAATTTCTCTCCTTTCAACTTTTTCTGAGGAAGGACCTTGCTCAAAACATTGGATCTTCCATTCTCCATGGCAACTATTTTTATTGATTTTTACTAATTAATATGTCTTTTCAATGCAAAACAACAACACCAGCCTTTTTGGAATCTGTTTGATCAGTAGCTGTGTGGTAAGAAGCTTGCCTTCCAACCACATGGTTCCAAGTTTAATCCTACTGAAAGAAGCCCATTATATATCATCATCATCGTTTAACGTCCGCTTTCCATGCTAGCATGGGTTGGACGATTTGACTGAGGACTGGTGAACCAGATGGCTACACCAGGCTCCAATCTGATTTGGCAGAGTTTCTACAGCTGGATGCCCTTCCTAACACCAACCACTCCGAGTGTAGTGGGTGATTTTACATGCTACCGGCACAAAGGCCAGGCAGTATATAGGTGTGTGTGTGTGTGTGTGTGTTGTTTGTGTATGTGTCTGTCCCCCACGAACACTTGACAACCGGTGTCAGAGTGTTAATATCCTTGTAACTTAACGGTTTGGCAAAATAGACTGCTAGAATAAGTACCAGGCTTTAAAAAAAATTAAAAAGTACTAGGGCTGATTCCTTTGACTAAAATCCTTCAAGGCGATGCCCCACCATGGCTGCAGTCTAATGACTGAAACAAATAAAAGAATAAAAGAATATATATATACATATATATCACTGACGATAATGTCTATACATATTCCAATTTACATGTGACAGACTTTAAATTATTTACACTATCATCTTGGGCACGTTTGTCGTTTTGTTCCTCATTGGTTAGCTGATGCTCATCTATTATAGTAATGGGTGGTTGACCTGTTCTCCATTCATACACACTGCAGTTGCCTTTGTTGATGATAAACTTCACCATAGATAGAGAATCTCCAGAAAAGTCATTTCTACAAAGAGAAAAGAAACAGCTATACATTATGGTGCCAAAAAGAATTTGGAAGCCACTACCTTGTCACTTAAGTTACTATAAATAGCAACCAAATTATTCTCAAATCACATCTTATCACCTCAAAAGGAAGGACACATTGGATATTGTAGTCTGAGATATACTCATCATCATCATCATCATCATCATCGTTTAATGTCCGCTTTCCATGCTAGCATGGGTTGGACGATTTGACTGAGGACTGGTGAAACCAGATGGCTACACCAGGCTCCAATCTGATCTGGCAGAGTTTCTACAGTTGGATGCCCTTCCTAACGCCAACCACTCAGAGAGTGTAGTGGGTGCTTTTACGTACCACTGGCACGAAGGCCAGTCAGGGGGTACTGGCAACGGCCACGCTCGAAATGGTGTATTTTACGTGCCACCTGCACAGGAGCCAGTCCAGGGGCACTGGCAACGATCTTGCTCGAATGTCTTTTCACGTGCCACTGGCACAAGTGCCAGGAAGGCGATGTTGGTAACGGTCATGCTCAAATGGTGCTATTTATGTGCCACCGGCACGGAAGCCAGACAGCTGGTGCTCTGGCAATGATCACGCTCAGACAGTGCTCTTAGTGATTTACTGGTACTGGTGCCATCACGATTTCGTTTTCGCTTGCCCCAACAGGTCTTCGCAAGCCAAGTTTAGTGTTCAATGAAGACGTTAGCATGGGTGCCAGTCTACAAATTTAGTTAGATTTCGATTTCACTTGCCTCATAAAAAAAAAGAGATGTGATCACAGCTGGAATGCATTTGATCGTAAATCTTACTAAGTTTCCATCTTCATAATCCCTTACACAAAGTGGCTTCTCACCTTGTTTAAGACTTTCATAACAAAAAAATAATATGAGACTCAACAACAACATACAAAAATAAAGCCTCTTATAAAACATTTCACTGTTTGCTTCAAGTACTTTTACACCTTTCACTGGTATCTTTTTCGTGTGTGTAATATTGAAATAACCATTTAAAAAATGTGTTTTTCTTATAAACCATAATTAGGCCTGGAGTATTTTGATTTCGAATTTTGGCACAAGACCAGCAATTTCAGGGAGGGAGTAAGTCAATTGGATTGACCCCAGTGTTCAACTGGTATTTATTTTATTGACCCTGAAAAGGATGAAAGGCAAAGTCAACCTTGGCAGAATCTGAATTCAGAACATTCAGGGTGAAATGCTGTTAGTCTTACTCAAGCAAACCTATGACACCTTGGTAGTCAATCAATTTAATTAATTATATATGACCCACAAACCAGATATTTGATACACAGGGCTGGCTATGGATTATACTGTGCATTCCAATATACAGTATTGGTCATTGCTTAGCCCTGGTTAGCTCCAATTGAGCAGGCCTAAAATCAAAGCTATTTCAGTAGTGATCATCCTGTCTGCAGCTTAGCAGAAATAATAAATCTATGACTATATTCATCCAATGTTGTCTCTGTTTTTTAAGAATTAAGGTGTGGCTTGAGGGAGATTTGGTTGTACTTCTGGTAGATTACATAGCCATGTAGTGGCTTCCTTGATGATTGGCATTGTAGTGTAGCAGAGTCTTGTCTGTAAGAAGTTAAATACAAATTAAGGGAAATGAGAGGGTCATTAAAAACATTTTCCCTGTATGTTAGTTTAAATTACTAAATTACTGACCTTTCAACAATGAAATCAATAAAATTCCTATAGTAGTCAGCAACTGGGTCGAGTGATTTGACAGCATTTGTTAACTCACATAATAACTGCGGTAATTCCTTCGCCAATTCAAACAACTCCACCTTGATTTTATCACCCTGCAAGTAATAAATTAAGTATAACAATTAATACAGTTGGTGAGCTAAAGTAACAATTAAACTGATGGTAGTGATATTGATAGAGATGATGACAGTAATGATCTTGGTGAAGTGGATGGTGGTGGTGGTGGTGGTGGTGATGGTGGTAATATTGGTCCCAGTAAAGACGATAATAGTGATAGTGATGGAGTTAGTGGTAGGGCTAAAACTGGCAGTAGCTGAACTGACAGGAATGACAAAGTCATTGGCATTGAAGGTGGTAGGGATGATGGTGGTGGTGGTGATGGTGGTGGTGGTGGTGGTGGTGGCGGCAGCAGCTGTGGTTAGTAATGGATTTGGTAAAGACTTGCAGAGATGGTGATGCTGTCAGTGCTACTAATGGAAGTGGTTTTAATAAAGATGAAAGCAGTAGTGGTGGTGTTGCTAAGTAGTCCCAAGTCAACTTTAATAGAGTAGTCCTATGGTAACACAGGTAGACAGCTCAGCAATGAGATGTGATACATAGATCCACTAACCAATAGAAGCCTTAGATATAGATGTTTGTTACTCTTAAAATACACAGGCACCCCACCAGTTAAAACGATGAGTGTTCCAGTTGATCCAATCAACAGAACACCCTGCTGGTGAAATTAACATGCAAGTGGCTGAGCACTCTACAGACATGTGTACATCATCATCAATGTAATTCTCAGGGAGAATGATGCTACCTTACTGGCCAAGCAGGTAGGCCAACATTCTACCTGGATGCCTAAACCATCCTCCACAGACCAACAAGACTGGCAAGAGAGTTTGTTTGTGGGAGACATGAGAAAGGAACTGGAGGGCTGGTGAAGTTAGTGGAAACACTATGTGACAAGGTGGAGACGGTGAGAGGGTTTTGCTATTTGGGAGAAAGGGTAGGTGCAAGTGGTGGATGTGAAGTATCTGTGACAGCAAGAGCAAGACTTGGCTGGGTGAAGTTCAGGGAATGTGGAGCATTATTACATGGGAAAAGGTTCTCATTGAAGTTGAAAGGAAAGGTCTATAGGATTTGTGTGAGAGCTGCAATGCTGTATGGTGTTTGAGGGAGAGAGAGAGATGGTAGTTTTGAGAAGGACCGAGAGAGCAATGGTGAGAGAAATGTGTGGTGTGATACTGTTTGATAAGAGGACTGAGGACTTGATGGGGATGCTGGGGTTGGAGGAATCAGTAGAATGGCTGGCAAGGGTGAATGGAGTGCAGTGGTATGAGCATGTGTTGAGGAGGGATGAGGAGCATGTTCTGTAGAGGGTGCTAGAGTTTGGGGTGAATGGGCAGCGAAAGCAGAGGAAATTGGAAGGGTTGAGAAGGGAGGATGCCAAAAACCAGGTGAGATGGTGTGAGGGTGATTGCTATGGCATTGAGGTAGATCTGGCCACCCCCATTAACGGGGACAAAACCCAGATTCAAAATGATGGATGATGATGATGATCCAGTATGACACAGAATGTGACAAGGCTGGTCTTTGAAATATAGGTACTATTCATTTTTGCCAGCTGAGTGAACTAGAGCAGGGGTTTTCAAACTGTGGTCTGCGGACCACAGGGAGTCCGCAAGGACAAGACTGGGGGTCCGTGCAAAACCAAGTAAGCACATCCTTCTCACTAAGTAGGTATTAAAAAAATCCTGTGTGTATAATTGACAATAAACCTATTTGTTAAATACTGTTAAATAAATAAATGGAAAAATATATGTTATTTTAAGCAAATATTTATGTATAAATTTCATAAGCATTTATAAGGGTAAAGCCTGAAATATAAAGGGGTCTGCAAGTCAAAAAGTTTGAAAACCCCTGAACTAGAGCAACATGAAATAAAGTGTCCCGCTCAAGGACACAATGCACTGCCAGGAATCAAGCTCACACCTTTATGATCATGAGCTAAATGCCCTAACCAGTAAACCATGTGCCTTCATCACTCTTAAAATAAAGATGTATTTATATCACTGTATCACTGTACTGACCACATTGCTAGATGGTATTATACTTCATTGGTCACAATATGCTTCTTTGCATTGTTGTAGCTTTTGAATGAGGCTACCTTACTGGCCAAGTAGGTAGGCCAACATTCTAACTAGATGCCTAAACCATCCTCCACAGACCAACATCTTCATAAATGACTGAAAATATTTAGTCATTCAATGTCATTTTTTTTTCTGTCACACAAACATTTCCAAACTCCAAAACCTCTTGTTGTTTTGAAGATTTGAGAAATAATGGGAAGATTCAATATAAACATAAAACAATTATGTTTAACACAAAAAAAAAATGAAAAATGAAATAGAAATCTTACTTTGATACCATACTTTTTGCAACTACTCTGGTATCTGTGTTTATAATCTGCAGCTTTGACAGTGTTGTCTGATTCCTTTTTAAAACAATCCTATTAAATGAAAGAAATTGTAAACAGTACAGATAATTTTCCCATCAGTTATTTCAATTATATCAACATATAAAACAAATATTATGTTATATCATAGCCTTTGAAGATGAGCCCAGGTCAAACTATCAGACTCCAATCCTTCTCATTTCAAAGAAGTTTATTTTATTTTACAAATATTTAATATTGCACTATGAATAAAAACTGGTATAAAAATTAAACATTACATTCATCCATACACATACACATACACACATGTATGAGTGTATGTACATATGTATGTATGTACATACATATGTATGTATATTACTGTATATATACATACATACAGTGCACCATTGTGTCGACCAGTCTATCAAATGATGTAATACACTGCTGCTCTGGGAATTGAAACCACAATCTTACAATTGTAAGTGCAACATCCTAATCACTAAGCTACACGCACACACACACACATATACATATTGGAATAATTGGGATTCTTTTGTGAGAGACAGACTATGGCCAACTGAATTCCGACCCAATATGTTGTTACAAGTCTCTCAGCTCACTAATGGAATAAAAGGCCAAGTCAATACAAGCAGGATTTGAACTTGGAAGAAAGAGCAAGCAAAGTCCAGTCATTTACATAAGACGTGAAAAGTTAAGATAACAGGCCTACAAACTCATGAGTCATGGACTTAGACATGCTGCAGGCATATTATAGAGTTTGAGGGTAAAGAAAAACAGTTAAGTGAATTGGAGAAGATGCATGTTGTGAATACAAAGCCACAAATCATGGCTTGGTAGCCTGAAATTTTATCCTCTCAAGCAATAAGGATTTTCTTTATTTTATGAAATAATTTAACGATTTAGCATTCAGATTACTCTCCTCCATCTCATCATCATCATCATTTAATATGTTTTCCATGCTGGCATGGGTTGGATGGTTTGCCTGGAGCTCGTAAGGCCAGGAACTGCACCAGGCTCTATTGTTTGTTCTCACATGGTTGCTACAGCTGGATGCCCTTCCTAATGCCAACCACTCCATAGTGTATTGGGTGCTTTTTATATGGCACCAACACCAGTGCTTTTAATGTGGCACCAGCTCCAGTATCAATTCTGCTGTGGCAGATGGGTTTACTTGAATACAGCAAGGTGCCAGATAACTCAGCCCTCTGGCATCACCTTTGTATGGTTCAGTAGCTTGAGATAGGTCTTCAATACTTTGTCCCATGTCTTCCTGGATCTCCCTCTTCCACAAGTTTCATCCACTTTAAAGAATGTTTATTTCTTCATATTGTTTGGAATTAATCATACATAATCTCATAGATGTGATTGTTTATTTCTAGAATGACATTGTAGAGTAGGTGTGATAGGCCAAATCGGACCAGTATGAACATAAAACCGGTAGAAAATTTGGGCCAGATATGGCCAGTTTACATGCTAATGGGTCAAAAAATAAATTAAAAACTTTAAAAATAATAACTATAACAATTACTCTTTTACTTGTTTCAGTCATTTGACTGCGGCCATGCTGGAGCACCGCCTTTTAGTCGAGCAAATCGACCCCAGGACTTATTCTTTGTAAACCTAGTACTTATTCTATCGGTCTCTTTTTGCCAAACCGCTAAGTTACGGGGACGTAAACACACCAGCATCGGCTGTCAAGCGATAGTGGGGGGTACAAACACAGACACACAAACACACATACATATATATATATATATATATATATATATATATATATATATATACATATATACGATGGGCTTCTTTCAGTTTCCGTCTACCAAATCCACTCACATGGCTTTGGTCGGCCCGAGGCTATAGTAGAAGACACTTGCCCAAGGTGCCACACAGTGGGACTGAACCCGGAGCCATGTGGTTGGTAAGCAAGCTACTTATCACACAGTCACTCCTGCGCCTATAATTTTTGCACAAGGCCAGCAATTTTAAGGAGAGAGTGTTAGTTGATGCCATCAACCCCAGTGTATGACTGGTACTTTATTTTATCAACCCCAAAAGGATGAAAAGCAAAAAAATTGCTCTCAGTGGGATTTGAACACAGAATGTAAAGATCCAGAAGAAATGCAACTAAGCATTTTGGCCAACATGCTAATGATTCTGCCATCTCACCATAATATTACTGATAACTAGAGAGGTAATAGATAAATGGATAACCTTTTCAATCTGCTGACATCTGGCAATTTGACGTTTCAAACATGGAATTTCATAATTTACATTTCTGGACATGATTTGGCCTGATTCAGCTGGTTAAATATTAAAAAAAAAAAAAAAAGAATATAGTATCAATTATCAACATAAGCAAATAAATTGCTTATAAAATTAACAATTATTAATTTTAAGGAACTGGAAGTTTTTTTTTTTTCTATTTTTCATTTAAGAAATAGCAAAATACCAAAAAGGTTTGTTTTTAATCAAAAGATTTAAGAAAGATAAAGCATAAATTATGCAAATAAGATAATCATCATCACCCTTTAATGTCATTTTCCAGGATAGCATGGGTTGGACATAATGAAAAAACACTACATCCCTGGGTGAACTTGAACCACCAACCTTTCAGCTAGCAGCTCCACATGCTAACTGATTGCATCACGGAGCTACATTCTAACAATGAGTGAGCAAACTTTCTATGAAGTCAGTACAATTTTTATAAAGATAGTATTGTGCAAGAATTCTTGAACTTGAGACATTATTAAATATTTTATGAAACACAAAAATATTAAAAAATAGCAAGTTGTTACTGTTTAACTTACCTAAATATAAGTTATTCTTTTCATATAAATTTAAAATTTCTGACCATGCCTAAAAGAAAAAGAAAAAGTAACAGTAACTTCTCAGATTGGGACAGGTTACGCATAGAGAAAAGTATAGGTAATTGAAGGAGTCACTATAGAAAGCTGATAGCTATTTTAACATAACTGGAGGGATGAAAGGCAAAACAAACTATTGCAATGTAACAGTAATAACAAAAACAAAAAAAAAAGAAGAGAAGATCAGGCAACATACTTGCTCAACCTGCAAGAAATTGCAGCCAAATTTCCCTCAATTCATATCCTTCCACCTTAAGAAAAGGGAAAGACATATGAAATAATGTACTCCTATATGCCTTTACAAAGACAGGCTGATCACTGCTGGACGCATGTGAATTAACTTAAGGTTAAATAACAAGAACAATAATATTAACAGTGATCAAAGTTTAAATGTCTTTTTTTTTTTTAAGGTTCAAATCCCACCAGAATCAAGTTTGACTTTAATGCCTTTAGAAATCAATAGAAATAAGTATTAATGATATATTGGATTTAGTTTAGTGGTGGGATAAATCACAGGTTTCATTTTAAAAAATCACAAAAAAATGCTCCAGAAAATGGTAGCAAGAAAATGAGATTGTCATGACTTAAATACCTTTAGTCATAAGGCTGACCTAAACAACAATAACTGCAACAACATAATAAAATGACAACACAATAACAAAAGGTGTTTCTAATATTAGTTTCAAATTCTTGGTACAAGGCCAGCTATTTTGGGGAGGGGCTAAGTCAATTTCAACAACCACAATGATCAACTGGTACTTATTTTATTGCCCCTAAAAGGATGAAAGGCAAGTCAATCTCAGAACGTATAGACAGACGAAATACCAATAAGCAATTTGCCCAGCACGCTAACAATTCTGCCAACTGGCTGCCTTTCAAGTGTTTCTAATATTGATACAAGATCACAAATTTGTAGGAAGAGAGCAGCTTAATAATAATTGACTTTTGTGGTAAAAAGTTTGCTTCCCAGCCACATTGGTTTTGTGTTCTGTCCCACTGTGTGACACCAAGAGAAAGTGTCTTCCTTTAAATCCCAGGGCCAACCAATAAGCCCATCGCGTGCGCATGCACATGCATGCATGTGTGTGTGTGTGTGTGTGTGTGTGTGTGTGTGTGTTTTACTATCCCTTTGCCTTAACATCAAGGCAAGTGGTATCTGTCATTACCAAACTTCCATGAAAACATGTCTGGTGACAGGGAAATACTACCTTGGGAACAGGTGGGGGTTGGTAACACGAAAAACGTCCAGCTGTAGAAAATCGACCTCTACAAATTCTGTCTGATCCAAATAAGTATGGAAAAATGGATGCTAAAACAACAACAATGATGATGATGATCCTGAAGAAAATTAAATGTGTAAGTCAACAATGTTGGAATTTCAACACAGAACATAACTAAACACAGTTTGGTACTAAGTTCACTGCACTAGCAATTCTGCTTTCTGTCATCTTTAAAACAACTTTAACAAAATGAAATTTTTAAAAAATCACCTTAGTTAATTCATTTGAATATTGTCCTAGGATGTTCTTCTTTCCTGACTCTGTGTCTTCTGACAATAATGACATTATTTCCTTCACATGGAAGTAAGTGATTTCTTGTAATGTTACAAATGTCACCAAGAAAGAAAGAGAAAAAAAACATTTAATATATATAATTGATCCTGATTAAACATTTATGAAAGGAATTCATTTCCTGAAATATTACTTCAATGAAAATTATCGTAATTATCAGGTCATTAAGAATGAAATGTCCAATTTTCTTATGCACCAAGTTTGACAGTCGTTAACTCTTATGTTTTATCCTGATGATTCTGTTTTACAACATTGAAGAGTTACATCATCACTCTTCAAAATGCAATTAATGGTATCTGTTTATATTGTGAGTTTTCTCTTGTAAAATCAATTTTTGTGAACCCGTGTTGTTTATGAATCTGAGTTCCATCATAGAACCAATGCATCCCAGACAGCATGAAACATCAATGAGGTGTTTCATGAAGATGTGGTGAATGAGCACACTGTACATCGATGGTTTGAGAAGTTCCAGTCTGGTGACTTCACTCTTGAAAATCATCCCCATGGTAGACCTGAGACTAAGGTGGATAATGATGAGCTGGAAACTGTAGTGGAAGTGGATACATCTCAAACTACGAAGTGAGTTAGCAGCAAAGTTTGATGTTTTGATTCCAACTGTATTGGACCATCCAAACAAATCAGCAAGGTAAAAAAGCTGAACAAGTGGGTACCACATGAACTGAACGAGCATCAAATGACACATTGTCTTGAAACTTGCTGTTCTTTGCTGTCACGGAATAAAAGCAAACCAGTTTTGCATCATATTGTTATGTTTGATGAAAAATGGATTCTTTTCAACAATAGCAAGCATTCTGCATGGTGGTTGGATAGAGACGAAGTGCCAAATCACAATCCAAGACAAAATATTCACCAAAAAAGCTAATGGTGTCTGTTTGCTTGTCCAGCGCTAGTGTCATCCACTACAGCTTCATGAGACCTGGTAAGTCAATTACAGCAGATGTATACATCAACCAATTGGATGAAATGATGAATGAACTTGCAATTAAAAACTGAGATTGGTCAATAGAGACAGGCCAATTCTTTTGCAAGGCAATGCTCAACCACATGTTGCACAAAGAAGGCTACTCAAGTTACAGAAACTGAACTTGGAAGTACTCTGTCATCCACCATATTCACCAAACCTTGGTCCAACTGACTATCATGTTTTCCAGGCATTAGACAACTTCTTGCAAGGAAAAAACTTCAAATCTAAAGCCTTTTGTGATTTCATCACTTCTTGCTCTCCAGAATTCTTTGCTGCTGGCATAAATAAGCTACTGATAAAATGGCAAAATTGTGTTGATAATTTAGGTGCATACTTTGACTAACTGGATTGCTTTTTGTTGAGATAAAGTAAAATAAACTTTCAGTTCAAAATTGGACATTTCACTCTTAATGACCTGATAATCGCCATTAAGTAATGTTAGTAATGCAATAAAGCAGGGAATGCTAGAGGTGTTATAAGCTATGAAGCTCTAGGGATGTGGTCATGATTTGTGTGGTTTGGAAGTTAGCATCGCAATTCCTTGGTTCCCAATTTGATGCCCTTCTGTGTGGTACTTTAGGCAAGTATCTTCTACTATAGCATAGGATCAACATCTTGATATGATATTTCAAACTACAAAAACAACCTATGAGTTGCAATATCTTTCTTCCTTTTTCCTAACCAATCCTGAATACCTTGCAAAAACATAGGTGTGATCCTTCTTCATCTGACTAACCATAAAAGAAATAGAAATCTGCCTTTGATCTATCACTACTCTAGCTAGCATCTACCACTTTTTCATCACACTGTTCACCCAGTATACATCATCATGCCAAGGTAATTGTATCACTCACACACAGCAATCAATGCTTCTACTGTTCAAGCTGTTTTAACATTTTATTTTACACCAAATAAACACTACTAAGTTTATTCTTCTCTTGAATGACAGAATGTCTTTCACTCTCACAGTGTGAGAGTGAAAGATACACTGTCCAAAAACAGAAAGGACTGAAATACCTTTAACCATAGGTCTGCTCTATCAGGGCTGACATGAGAGCTAAACAACATGCATCATTAATGTAGAACATCACACTACTGATATAAACATGTCAACCTATTCTTCTCCAATTTATGTACATCCTGCACTTCCAGTATTTGACGATTTTTTTATGTCACCTTTTTTCAGGAACAGCTTGATGTATTGGTGAACAGTTAATGGTGTTGGGAAGCATAAAGATTAAAGTTGTAGTTGAGAAAAAGTCGGCTGACATGGAGAAGTGGAAGCCATTTGAATATTGGAAAAAAAGTTAGCTGTATCATATTGATTTGTGCAAGGTATCAAAATACTAGCATCATGACTGCTGCTCAATGCTCTGTGAATACTGTAAATGCTGTAAGACATGACATGAACATCATGAAAACCAAGTTCCCCCAAACCCCGATGGTCTTTAGGTGTGTCTTCAGTGAGGCCAACATTATGCTGCCCCACATCTTTGAATAGGGCTTTAGTCTCAATTCAGATGGTTTTGCAAAGCTGCTCAAGACTGTGGTCAAACACTGGCTGGAAAGGTTTGCTGCTGGGGAGCTATATGTATAGCAGTAGGATTCAGCTCCTTGCCATACCTCCAGAAAGAGTCAGAAGTAGTTATCAGAGAATTTCTACAACTTCACCAGCCTCAATTTCTGACCACCTAATTTCCCCAATTGTAAACCCATGGATTACTATGTGTGGAGTGCAGTGAGAAAGACACCATCTGCTCTGCCTGCAACACCAAGGTTGAACTGGTGGCCAAGATTAAGGAGTTGTTTGAAGATCTTCCTAGGGATACATCTTCCATGCGCCAGGTTCCAGAGCCATCTTGCAGCTGTGGTGGAAGCTGAATGTGGCTACTTTGAGTAAACTGTTATCTCCCAGCCATAATCTTGATGATATTTTTTGATTTTTTAAAATACTTTTATTTTTGGATCGGAAATTGTGTTTTTCTTTTCCATTTATGCAAACAGTTAAATTTAACCCAAACACCCTGCACATTTTCACCCTAAACATTTATGAACTTTTAGCACTCAAATAAATAAAAATTCCATAACAATATGAAATTTACTTACTTGAATTTTTCATAATGTCAACAACTTCCTTAACATCTGGCAAAGTCTTAAGTGCTTGGTTAATCTTGTCTCGAATTACCAAAGCTGATGCTGGCCAGTTCTGCTGACAATGTCTTCGGTTTATCAACCAGTCTACAAATAACAAAAGAATTCAATGAACTGGATGTAGAGTAATATATATATTGAAGAATGCATGTGATGATGCCTTACATAAGAATGTTACAGCGTTTCACTTTTCACACTAGCATGGGCCAGAAAAGACTTCTTAACCCTTTAGCATTTAAACTGGTCAGATCTAGCCTCTCACACCAACCCTACAATATCATTTTAAAAATTAATAGTTATCTCATCATAATCTCAAAGCTATAAGATAATGCATGATTAATTCAAAATAATGTGAATAAATAAGCATCACTTTTGACAGAATAATGTGAATACTGAAGGGTTAATTTAGTATTCTTCCAGCTGATGCCAACACTTAGTTGTTTTCAGGTAAGGTACTTTACACCACTAGGTTTTTGCATGTCAGACTGCCAAGGACATAAACAAACATCACTGTTGCCCAAGTGATGTAAATGGAAAAACATATGGAGACACACACATATACACACATCATGCATCATTTAACATTCATTTTTTCCATGCTTGCATGGATCAAATGGAATTTGTCAAAGCAGATATTTTATGGCTAGATTCCCTTCCTGTCACCAATGTGTGTGTGTAGAGAGAGAGGGGGGGGGGCAACTGAAATAAGAGTTTTGACATATTTTCTGAATCATGTTATTAGGTAAATAGAAATAGCTTAAAAGTGAATTCTAAAACATTTCAACCCTATTTAATCCCTAAATTCATGCCCAGCCCCTTAAAATACCTAGATGTATCAACACTTATGGGGTTGGATAGAAGGAACCCATGACCTTTTCAAATACTTCCAAATTTGTGTGGATGATGTTCAGTTTGAACTTCTTTGAGTTGATATCTGTGAGAAAAGAACAAGGTCAGAGGGAGACTTCAAGAGACTGGCAGTTGTGGGTAAGGACTGGTAAAGGTGGTTAATGCAGGGTTTAGTGGAGAGAAAACACTGAGCAGAGATGAAGAGAGGAGAACTAAGGACATTAGCATTAGGTAGATCTTGGCAAATGTGGTGGTGCTATATGAGTTGCTAACTCAGAGAGGCCATTGCTGGAGCAGTAGATGAGTCAGAAAGGGGAAACAGTATGCTTTGATTGGTATTGGTGTTGTTGTTGTTTAATCATTTAGCATTCAGATTACTCTGTCAAATGTAATGCTTATTTATTCACATTGTTTTGCATTATCTTGCAGTTTTGAGATATCGATGATGTGATTGTTTATTTTTAGAATGACATTCTAGGGTATGTTTGGGAGGCTGGATATGGCCAGTTTAAAACTGGTAAAATATTTGGGCTGGATATAGCCATTTTATATGCTAAAGGGTTAACCCCAAGACAGCCCTGATAGAGCAGGTTTATAATAAAAACCATTCCAACTGTGACCATTCCATCTTTTTTCATATGTGCAAGGAATCCTGAACCCCTATTCTCTAACATGTTCTTTTCTAAGAGAGCAGTGTGAGACTTGAAGGGAATTTGTGGGGTTGAGTAACTATTTAGAAGCTCTTTCATTAACTTGAATGCTATTGGTTGTGTACATCAATGAGTGAATCTATGTTAATGAATCAAATGGTCACTTTCTGGACATGTTTTGCAGGCATTAAATGTTTTCTGTGTAAGAGGAGGAAACTTAATCTTTTAGATGCAGTTTTGAAAAGATTATGTGTTGTGGCCATGAAAGATTATAAGAAATTGAAAGGTTTAGCTAAGAGTTGTTCATACACAGGATTTTTTAATTATCTTTTAATAGGAAAAGAAGGCAGTATCCATGACCCTGAGACTGGTGGGAAGAAAAGGAGGAAGTATCTTTGGACTGGAGACAGCCCGAATGATTGGAAATTCCACTAAAGGCCTCAAAAGGGCAAGGTGCTGATATTTAACCAAGACAGAGTAATTCTACCACCTATGTAGATCGTGGCAGGATTTGAACTCAGAACAAAATACTAACTACATTTTTGTACAATCTTTTATATATTATGCCTCTACTTCAAACTCCTTAGAAAATTAAACAAGAGATTCAGAAAGTCAACCTCTGTACAAATATTTTACTCATATTTGTGCAAAATACTGATAACTGCATGGTTTTGCTTTTGTATATAATCTTCTTGTTGATGAAGTATGACTTAAAAAGTTACAAGGAGGATGACAAGAGTTTCATAAACATCTTTCTAAAATGAAAACTTCATAACAATAGCACAATCGTCAGTTAAAAGGTAATTTTTCTCATACCTGTAAGTTTGTTATAATGTATGTCAATTGGAAGGTCTTCATAATTAACTTCGTGAGTCATGGTGTCAACTCTTCAAAAAGACTATAATTAAATAGAAAAACAAATAAATTAAAGATAAAATAAAGACAAATAAATAGAAATGAATAAAAAAAATATTCAATTGAAAATTTCAAAAGCAGCAAATTCACAAAACAGAAGGGACTAGTTATGATATAACAATCCAACTCTTAGAAATTGAAAACTTAATTTAGCTCTTTCATAACCAAATTTTTAATTTCTCACACTGTTTAAGTATTTCAATAAATTTTGAAACTATTCAGGAATTTTGAGGTATTTAGCAAAATAACCATCATATTCATTATTAAACTGATGTTAAGAAAATAATTCCTTTTTTTTTTTTGACATATTTATGTTGAAATAACTGTCTTTGTTTCAAATAGCTTTGAAAATAATGAAGAATTTATTAAAATAACTCTGACATTATTAAGCTGGTGTTTCAAATATATATTAACATGAAATTTCAATGGAAGGTTTGAGTTTAGATCACTAAAACAGGGAGTTTGTATCATAGAATCAAGGCTAGTTTCAGTTGAATTAGTATTAAAGGGTTAGCAAAAGGTTTTTACATCAAATTATGATGGCATGTTTTGATATAGATATGGAGACTTTAAAATAATGACTTCTGATCATAGAACCAGAGGTTATCTCAGGAAGCTGATATCAAAAGAGTGAATTAAAATTTTAAGAATTCTAAACAAGAAATACTGTCAATATCAAGAAATAATGTCCAGTCATCAAGTAATCAATAATTTGTCTATAGTGCCATATAAAAAGCACCCAGTCTGCTCTGTAAAGTGATTAGAGTTAAGAAGGGCATCCAACTGTAAAAAAGCATGCAAAAGCAAATCTCACCAGTGCTTGAGCCACATAAAAAGCACCCACTCCACTCTGTAAAGTGGTTGGCATTAGGAAGGGCATCCAGTCATAAAAACCATGTCAAAACAGACAATGGAGCTTAGTGAAGTCCTCTAGCTTGCCAGCTCCTGTCAAACCATTCAACTCATGTCAGCATGAAAGATGGAGGTTAAATAATGATGATAGCTCAGCTGTCAATAGTTTATACAAATGAGCAGAGACAACACAGGGTCAAAAGGACCTGCTAGTCTTGTCAAAGATATGAACTTCTCTAGTGTTGGTGCCATGATAGAATACATCCCATGAAATCTGTAAAGTGGTTTGTTGTAGGAAGAGCATCTGGGTATAGAAATCAAGCCAAAAAGTAAACATACAAGACACAGTCCTCCAAACCATCTAGGGAGGCAATAAGTCTGAATAAAAAACTACTCTTCAACCTATGTCAGCATGAAAGGTAGACATAAGATGATGATGATGTTATTGACAATCCTTTAAATTTTCAGGAAGTAAAAAAAAAAAATCTTTAAAAGATCTCCATCCAGTATTTTGTGTCAACACCCTTTTCTAAACACTTCATATCACAACTATGAGCAAAATTTTGCAGCATTTACTGAGACATCAATCATTAATACAAAAACAAACAAAAAAATTGCACAACTGACAAACACAAGTCACATGAAACTACTGGCACCAACCCTTAGCATGGAAGAATATAAGACGTAGTGCAGAAAGTAAGCATATTTATCATACTTCTGTTTAAATATTTTCATTCTTCCAACATAAATGTATATTGGTTAAGTTCATTATGATAATTACAAGGGCAAAGGATTGATAGAATAATTAGATTGTGATAATTGTTACAGCTCCTAATGTTCTGATTTCAAATACTGCCAAGGTCAAGTTTACCATTCATCCTTCCATGGTTAATAAAATAAAATACCAGTCAGGTATTGGGGTCAATTCGACTAGCCTTTCTCCTCAGATTTGCTGGCTTTGTGCCTAAATTAGAAATTATCATAAGAATTAATTTTTACATTAAATAATTATTCTTTTATTCTTTTACTTGTTTCAGTCATTTGACTGTGACCAAGCTGGGGAACCGCCTTGAAGGATTTTAGTCAAACAAATCAACTCCAGGACTTATTTTTTAAGCCTAGTACTTATTCTATCAGTCTCTTTTGCCAAACCACTAAGTTACAGAGACGTAAACACACCCACACCAGTTATCAAGCAGTGATGGAGACACAAACACAAACACACAAGTGTATGCATATATATAGGAAAAATATACAGGGTAGGAAAATTATAGAAATTTTTCTACCAGTGGCCTAGCATGCAGAAAATAGTCAATAGACTATATATTATTCATATAAAATTAGTGTACATTTAAACACATTAGAGGTGCCCTGACAGGACACCTAACATGCTAGAAGGACCAGTCAAAATCCAAACCACGGTTATGGGTAATTTCGAAGGGAATGAAAAATAAAAACATTTACCATATTTTGTTACTGGACCATGGTTTCAAACTTTCATTAGTAAATAAAATAATTTATTTTATTTTATTTCCTAATTAAACTTCGAAACCATGGTCTGGTAACAAAATATGGTAAATGTTTTTATTTTTCATTCCCTTCGAAATTACCCCTAACTGTGGTTTGGATTTTGACTGGTCCTTCTAGCATGTTAGGTGTCCTGTCAGGGCACCACTTATGTGTTTAAATTTACACTAATTTTATATGCATGTGTGTCTATATATATATATATATATATACATTGGGCTTCTTTCAGTTTCCATCTACCAAATCCACTCAGAAGGCTTTGATTGACGACACTTGCCCAAGATGCTACACAGTGGGACTGAACCTGGAACCATGTGGTTGGGAAGCAAGCTTCTTACCACACAGCCACACCTGTGCACAAAGTAGTATTTTCAATAATGAGTGTATTTAGTTTCTCATTAAAGTATTTAAAGAACAGAAGTAGTTCTTTTTTATCCTCACATTCAATAATAATAAGATTTACATGTTTTAATAATAAATGTATTACATTCTGAAGGTTCATAACATTAACTCCATGTGTTTGCCAGTTACGGTGAACATTTAACTTTTCAGCATTCTGATTATTGTCAAATGTAATACTTATTTATTCACATGTATTAAAGTTAATTCTGCACTATCTTGTTGCTTTGAGATTTCAATGATGTGATTGCTTATTTTTAGAATGACATTTCCAGGTAGGGGTGAGAGGCTGAATCTGGCCAGTTTAAACATAAAACAGGTAGAAGATTGGGCTGGATATGGCTGGTTTAAATGCTAAAGGGTTAATATGTTATTACTGTCATAATAACATGTTGATTATTGATGACTCAGGCACTATTTCAACTGAAACCTTTTTGCTTCAGTTGGAGCCCAGGAAAAGGAAACTTTTATTTTTCTTCTCTAGATTTGATATTCTAATAACGCAATAATGGTGGCATCAAACAATGGACTAGAAATCATTCAGTTGAAGAACTGGTTAAACTAAGTTGCAAGAAAATTGAATGTCCTTCTTCCAGTTCAAAATCTAATGATATAGTAGAAACAGCTGTGAAAACAACCAAGCCTGCATTAAAAAGTTATTAGAAAGTTTGAGGAGTATTTGCTAAAGGTTCTTATCTATAATTACAGTACATCTGGTGCAAGCAAGTTATCTTCAGCTGAAAAATTACTTGATATGCGACTGTGAATAGTAATAAACTCTTTCCATGAGGTTGAACAAATAGTTAATTCAAAAACAATATAATGAAATTTTCTTTAGATGGGCATTACATCTAACTGCCAGAAACAGGGTCTGGATTATACTTGAATACGAAACAGCTCAATTGACATCAGTTGAACAAATAGCTCCTAAATATCCTACTCCAAGCATATCTACAAATCACAATAATGTTATCAATGGGGTCAATAATATCACCAGCACCTCCTACAGAGCTGCCAGATGATCATGTGATCCCCTGTAGTAATGTTTCTAACAGGTTAAGAATACCAATTTCTCCAATTACCATTGTTGCAACTATTCAATCACTAACATCTCCCACACTACCAATATTAAATCCTATTTACACTCACAGCATTTTATTAAGAATAAAATCCCCATATAAGAGTTGTAGGATCACAAAGGGAATTCAGAAGCCATAAAGATAATGACTAAGGCAAATTACATTTTGTGGTCAGAATAATGTTTAGATAATAGTATTCTCTTATTAATATATAAATGTATCTCTGAGGTTGACTTTGCCTTTCATCCTTTTGGGGTCATGTACTGGGGTCGATCTAATAGACTGGGCCCCTCCCCCAAAATTTCGGGCCTTGTACCTAGAGTAGAAAAGAATATATAAATGTATCTGTTCAACATCTGCACACTGTTATGCTGACATGGTGTTGTTTGTATGCTGCATGCTTTCCTGTGGTGATACCAGTTCAATGTCAGACACAGTCGTATGGCCATAAGACTGTGTCTGACATTGTGTCTGGTAATGTTGGAGAATTACAATACTCAGTTAAAACAGCTGTTTGAAGTTTCAAATTTACTGTTGTCAATTTAAATAATGACTGAGGCACATTAACTGATCAAGTTCCTTCATATGGTCAACTGATATATATACTAACAGCTACATCACAATCTATAACAGTTTTTAGAATAAAATAAATTAGAAATGCCAGAGATAAGTTAATGATATCTTCAATAAGGGTGGGGCAAAATGAATAATCTTGGTCAGCATAGTTGTTGCTGAAGTTGTCAGGTGGCAGGTACTTTTTCCCCAAGAAATTTTTCAACTTTGACCCAATTGTAATTCAGTAATAAAATACCTGGATAATTTTGATGTTTAACAATCGATATTCTTTTCTCTGTTTCCTACACTAATGACTAATTTGATAATTTTCAATTTTGAAAAAAATATGTCTGGAGTGGGGTAAAATGAGTAATGACTAATTTAAATAATTCCTTTTTTCAGTTGTGTGATGTATCTACATATTTGGAAAAGAGCCACTCCAGAAGATCATAAAAAAGCTATAGAGAATATTTTATGTTGAGTTTTTAGATTTATTCAAGTATCGTTTGTTAATTATCATGTGTCATTTTTCCATGACCCTCATTTTTGTTGCATTTCTGATCTTTATGATGCATAAGGATGGATAGTAATCTCTATGAGCCCTTTCTCAAGTGTAATTCTGGAGAATTGAGGAGAGAAATTGACCTTATTTCGTCTTATTTTGCTCCACCTAAATGTCTTCTGTATAATCAAGGAGAACGGAGATAATTTTTTGAAATAGTGTCCTGAAATGTTTTTAATGCATTTAGAGAAGGTCATTTGGATCTTTATGGTTTGACGGGCAACATTTTTTTATGTAGTGTTTTTGGTACCGAAACATTCAAACTTCGTATACTTGTATATTTTGTGGTATAAAACAGATAAAAAAATTTTGTATTCGAAGTTATTTCACATTAAAAATTGTCTTATTTCGATAATTTCAACTAATCACTGACGTCTATTCAGTTGAAAACAGTTAGCGCTGTAACGGTGTATATGGTATTAATCCCCGTTAGTTCTGACATTTCCGATTAACTAGACTGTTTGTAAACAAAGGGGAAAAAGCCATCAAAATACTTGAATATTGCCTGCACTTATTATTGGAGCTGGCAGAATTATTAATGCACCTCCACCAAGTGCTTCATTTCCTAGAAATAGCAGCCAAATCTTCTTTAAATCAAACTCTAGTTTAGGGTTAGGGTTCGGGTTTTAGAGTTAGGGTTGGGGTTATGAGTGAAGTTATGGCAAAAATAATCATAACCCTAACCGTAACCCTAACTCTAGAATCCGAACTCTAAAATTGTTACACACACAGATACGCACAGCGTAATTTATTATATAAACAATATATGCATATAAATTACGATTAAACCGGATGAAATATGTCACAGGGAATGACATTTTTATGACCGGTCAGCACTGACTGTATTCAGCTGAATAGACGTCAGTGATTGGTTGAAATTACAGAAATACGACAACTTTAACATGAAATAACTTGCGATGTACAATTTTTTGTTAAGAAGGCTAAGAGAAAAAGTTGTTTTGTATGACACATTCTACCAGTGTCCCAAGTTTGAAAGTGTTTCGTTAAGAAAACAAGTGTTGCCCGTCAAATCACAAAGATATGGTCATTTTCTTACTTGATATGGTTTTTGTAAGGTAGTGAACATTTGTAAAAACTTTTTTTTTTTCCTCAAAGTAAAAAATGCAGTAAATATTACTCATTGTGCCCCGCCACTTAGTCACTGTATTAAAAACTGTAGCTTACCAGTGTTCAAGTGACTGGGCTACCGTTTCGTATATTATCATCGGGTAGACAGCAGGGGGGGGGGTTATGTTTTTATTTCTTAACACAACCCCCAAGTATTAGCACGTTAATGTTGTAAGATACAGAAATAGAAGATAGAATCGAAAATAGATCATAGTGGATCGGAAATTCTGTCACATATGTGTCAAAGTTTGATTTCTAAACAATTCATTTGCATCATTTAAACAATGGTAACTTTAAGATAAAATTAAAAACCTGGCACCTAGAGAGTTAAACTGGGTGTTAAGTAGAAGATGCAGAAGAGATCTAAGATGGAATGGAATTATAATAGAAAATAAACGACAATCATACATTCGGTAAATTCAACAACAAAAAAAAGAATATTTAGAACGTTAACTTTAACAACGCAAAATACTATAGTTGTAATAGTTGATAATAATTAAAATTAATATCCTACAAATATCGTGTCATTTACCAATATAAATATAATTGGTTTCTTCTGCTTATGCTTTCATTGTTCAAAATAATCACAATCTGAAATAATCAACCAACATATGGGATATTTTAGAAATAAAAATAACAGCATTCATTAAGTTAAAATCGTCTGATATACCTTACTTTGCATATTTGTTGAAATAATTTCTATCTCTTGTCTAAACAAAGTTTATAACTATATTATATTTTTTTTTTAATAAATTGACACGTTGTAACTGAAGAGTAAACAATTTATAATCATGAGGATTTTATACCGGGTTTTTCCAACAAAATAATGCTGTTTTATTCGACATGCTTATTTTAAAAATCATTATTAAATTATAACAAAAGAAACAGACCTTATACAGCAAGAGTAGATATGAAATTTCAGTAAATTTTATGTCGTATGTCTAACATCAACAATACATCGCCATCAGGACCGCCGATTGCTAAACAGACTGAATTATTTCCCTTGGCACAACATGAATTATCTTTCCTTGATTCTCCTCATCTCTCAGTCTTCAAATGGATCTTTTCGGAGATTTACCGGAGCCAGGTGATATGAATTTTTATTGAACTGTTAAAATATTTATTATGTTCGTTCTTTCTTATGTTATGAAGTATAAATACTTTAGGTTTATTGATATATATGTAATTTACCTAATGAAATTTGATTTAGATCTTAGTTTATAAATGAATCAACGAGGAAGCTTCTACGTGGTTATTTGACCTGTTAGAAATTGCAGCACAATCTCCTTCAAATCACATTTATTTATCTTTTAAAAAAACGACAGTGTGTCAAGTAAAACACTACACCGAGAAAAGTTGAGATTGTCACACCTGGAACGCAATTCATAATATATCTGTACTGTCCGTAGCGACCTGGGACGAAGCAATTTTGTCATAATAGTAAAGATTTCCTTTACGAAAAAGAAAATAATTTGATTCAACTCAGATACAGACTACATTATACTTTCACAAGATGTCATAATACGCAGAAAGTTTTTTTTTTTTTTTTTCCTATAGCTATATAATTGTTTACCAAACTCTAGTGAAGAACAAACACGATGTTGACGAAGTAAGCGGATCCAATGAAAAGCTAAACAAAACATGGCATAACTACAGGGTTTGGTACTACTAAAGCAGCGCGGACCCGAACGCGCAGTCGCGCGTCCGCGCTAGCTAGTCTTGAGTGGTCGGTCCTAACCCTAACCCTATCCCTAACCCGCGTGTGCAAATGAATACGTGTTTAGGGTTAGGGTTAGGATCGACCACTCACGACTAGCTAGCGCGGACGCGCGACTGCGCGTTCGGGTCCGCGCTGCTTTAGTAGTACCCAATGTTTTACCCCCCAGACTTTGGGAGGTCATAACTTTCAGAAAAATGAATATTTTTTAATGAAATTTTCTATGCATATAGTATTTGCTATGTAGAATCCGAATATACAAAAGTAGTTTCCTTCCTACATGCTCGAAATGTACATACATCAAGGTATATTTGTAGAAAATTTCACGAAAAAATATTAATTTTCTTGGAAGTTAAGAAGAATTTAAGTGGACTCTGTTGGAATTTCCGAAAATTGTCCCCCACCCCCATTCCAAAATACTTTCAAAGGAAATTTTTGTATATTCGGATTCTACATAGCAAATACTATATGCATAGAAAATTTCATTAAAAAATATTCATTTTTCTGAAAGTTATGACCTCCCAAAGTCTGGGGGGTAAAACCCTGTAGTTATGCCCAAAAGGCATAAAATAACCAAATGTAAATCATTCATATTATCCAAGATTCCTAATTAAAAGACAGGTTCAAATATTTTAATGACATAGCCATGACCATGAAAACATAAAAATCGTATCTAATGAAGGCAGAACCACAGCGCAATTATTCAATCTACATAAACTAAGATCAACAACAACATGATTATATATATTTATATAAATAGAAGTAGTGCATTTTGTTTGTTTTCCTCTTTTTTTTTGGACTTTTATTTTATGTTACCAACATTGTATAATATACAGTAGATGTTTACTCTAAGTGGGAGCTTTTGTGCTGCATAAATGATAAGCACAAAAGATAGAAATATAGTTGTTTTTACTTATTTATTCACAAGCACGTTCTAATCCTCAACATATCGTATATCAGTAATAAAATTAGTCAAAGAGAAATAACAGCAAAAAATGAAAAATAATAGCTTTTAAACAAAATAGATGGAATATTTCAAAGGATAGCTCTAATTCCATTGACTGAAGCTTATTATAAATGGAGAGACGGCGATGCTGAGCACTGGGGGAATCAATGCGGTCAACTTTCTTCCGCCCTTCAACATTGCTGGCTTTGTGCCAAAATTAAAAAGAATTAGTGTTGTTTTCGAATTTAAGCACAAGGACAGCAATTTCAGGGGTGGGAGTAAGTCGATTATATCGACTCCAGTGGTCAGCTGGTACTTATTTTATCGACTTCGAAAGGATGAAAGGCAAAGTCGAATTCGGCAGACGAATTTGAAAAACATTTCTGGCCAATATTACCTTGCTTGTAAATAATTTGCCCGACGTGCTAACAATATAGCCAGCTTACCACCTTATTAAAAAGAATTATTATTGTTATCAAGACGGTGAGCTGGCAGAACAGTTAGAACTCCGGACAAAAATGCTTAGTGGCATTTCACCCGTCCGTATTATACGTTCTGAGTTCAAATTCCTTCAAGGTCGACTAAGCGGCGAGCTGACGGAATCGTTAACACGCCGATTAAAATTCTTGGCGGCATTTCGTCCGTCTTTACGTTCTGAGTTCAAATTTCGCCGTGGTCGACTTTACCCTATAGCCTTTAGAGGTCAATAAAATAAGTACCGGCTGAGCACTGGGGTCGATTATTTACATTATTTACATTTGACGGATATTTGTCCCATCTTGTTTGTTGTTGACACACAACGTCGGCTGATATACCATCCAGCTTTCATCAGGTGTCTTGGGGAAATTTCGAACCAGGGTTCTTATTCCTAAGGCATTTTTCGATGATGTTGTTGTTGTTATTATTATTATTATTATTCAGGTCACTGCTTGGAATCGAACTCGGAATCTTGGGGTTAAGAGCGCAGGCTACTAACCCCAAAATTCCGAGTTCGATTCCTTCAGTGGTTCAGTGGGTCGCGATATAAATAAAATGGGTTGCGACAAAAAAGTTTGAAAAACGCAGGCTTAGAGCAATGGTCCACAAAGTTAGTATGTAATCTCTGTTTCAAAATTTTAAAAGGCTGCAGTGTGAAATGTATAAATATTCAGTTATATATATCTTTCAATAGGGAGATGAAACTGGGAAAACAAGTTTGGTTGGTAAAATTGGCCTATTAAGTGGACAAAACTTTTAAAAGCCTGCGATCCATGGGAAAATTCATTCAAATAAAAGGACTCTTTGGTAGTAAGACAAAAAAAGTTAGGGACCATTGGCAGAAAGACTTCCTTTTGGTGAAGAGAAATGCCCAATGGCTGGGTTTTCTGTCCTGATCCAAATATATACAAATATGTTTGGGATAAGAGGACTGACACTTCAGTTTTGCATGGGAGTTAGAGCTAAAAGAAGGTGGTCGAGGAGTTCTCATATATTGGGGGGGACTTTATATGTCGTTTGCTGTTACAGAATTTTACTATATAAATATATATATATTCCTGGTTTCTCACCATAAAGAGTATCATTATGGTGTATCATCAGATCCTAAGACTTGTTGGCCTATGGCCTCTATAAATATATATATAATATATATATCTATATATTTAGCAGAAGTAACAGAGTAACTGAAGGCCCGAGAGTTTCGTGCGTTGGTACTTATCAAACTAGTCTTCTTGGTTGTTGAACAGGTCTTCCTTCTCGCCTGATCGACAATCAGCGGCGCTTAACGTTAGAGTAAAGTATCCACTTCTCATCACCTGTAACAAGCCTTCCTAAAAATGGTTCCTTAAGGTGTTGTGAAAGCAATGACTGACAACAAACAACACGCTGTTGCAGATTCTCTGGAGACAGCTCATGCAGGACCCATTTTCCAACCACTGAAACCTTTCCAATCCTTTTCAGTTGGCATAGAACAGTTGTATGGGTTATGTTAAACTGTTCTGCAAGTTCTCTGCAAGTAGCGGTTGGATTTTCTGTGACAACAGCTTTCAACTTTTCGGAATCAAGTTGTTTTTAATGACCTTTTTTTGGCTTGTCTTTCAAACTCAAATCCCCACTTCTGAAATGAGAAAACCATCTCCTGCAACTTCTTTCACTCACTACATCATCCCCATAAACTCTCTGAGGAGACTTTGCTGCTGTGCTTGCATTGACACCTTTATGAAACTCATGTTTAATGTGATCTTTAGATGGGACAGACTTAGGTGCGAATATAGCAGAAGATTGTGGCAATTACAATTAGAATCTGAAAGAAAAATCTATAAATTACTCATTGTAACATTCTGAAAACATTGAAAGAGGCACTATTTTAAAAAATAATGTCTAAAACTATTTTCTGGCAAATTGGCCGTTACCTTTGCACCAACCTGATATATATATATAAAAGATAGTGGTACAACAAGGCACCAATATTTACTGGAAATAGCAGTCAATAATATATTTAGAGAGAGAGCGAGAATTATTGTAGCTGTTGGTTATGGCCCGTCAGGCCATAACAAGAGGTGTGGTGAAATAGTAGGAAGGTTTAACAGAGAAAGTTGTGTTGGTATGTGGAAGATGTGCAAGAGCCATAAAGACTACAGATTGAGAATTAAATGCATTGTCTTTGTTACCGTATTTAAATATTTTATATTCTTGTAATTGTAGCAAAGAAAGAAAGCTGGGGGTTTTTTTGTTGTTTTTTTTTCAATTTTATAAATAATATCTGAGTGATTTTGATGTAGATCTAGTTCTGGGTGGCAAGACTTCCTTTTGTAACCCCCAAGAAACACATTTGGCAAGTAACATACCCTCTTAGTTATCATATGTCTACTGTGAACTGCCAATCGCCAGCATGGAGAATGAATTTGCTGGTTGGGCTACGATAATCCTTCATACTCCCACCCCACTTAGAGATCATGAACTGAGAAAGAATTCCAGACAATTAATGTTCAGAAGGGAGGATGGAGCAAACTCAGTGTAGAGTGACCAGAAAAGAGATGTGTGAACCAAAAATGCCTGGGCAGAGGTAGCATTAAGTGCAGCAGTCACTATAGTGTTAGAAAAGGCAGAGGACGTCTATAGGTCAGAGGCTGGTGTTGTCTGGCTACTTGATAATAATCAGTCTGGCCATCTTTTTTGGATGCAGTCTAGAATGTCTGGATGTAAAGAAGCAGGACCACCCTAGATATGGATGCAGTATTCTATTGCTGTTCTCACTGAGCTCCATACAGTGTTTGTAGTTGCTAAGAGCTGAAGTATTTCCTGGTCCTAAACAGGAAGTCTTGTCTTAGTTATGTTGAGTGTGTGTATGTTTGTCAGTAAAGATTTTCAGTGATAGTAAGTCCTAGCATGTTCTTGTTGCATGTTGTTCATGTTTGGAGTTGATGGGATGCTATATTATTTTCATGACATGTGTAGTGATTGTGTCTTTGTGCATTTGAAAGAGACAAGTCTCGCGTAACACCGTTGGAAGAGAGCTATCCGCACAAATTGATCTGGTTGGTCTACTGAACAAGCCAATTGCAATTATTATCCTATTTAAAAAACTTTGTTCTCGTTCATTACCTATTATCTTTGTTGTTGTGTTTGTTCAATTTGTTATTAATTTGACTCACTGCCAGGTCACCAGTCCAACTCAGTGGAAAATAAAGAATGCAACAATGAAGAGAAACAAACTAAAACAACAAATGGTGCAGCGACAAAAAGGAAAGCCACACAATCATCTGCAGATGAAGTGTCTGCAACTGCAGCTAAACAAAGACAATCAAGTATGTCATTGTAATAATAATGATAATAATTTATTAGATAGGTGCAATGCTACAAATTTAGCAGGAGGTGTACTGTTAACTGATTAAGTTTGATTCCAATATTTTACTGATATTTTATTTAAATGACCCTATAAGATTAAAAGGCAAAGTTGACCTTGGTTGGATTTGAACTCTCAACATAAAGGATCTTAACTAAATACCATAAGGCATTTTGAAAAGCATTCTACTGATTCTGTCACTTTGTAATTAATGATATTGCCCAATATTACTATATTTCAATGTATATTATATATACTCTAAGCTACTTAATAACACTGCATTCTCAGAGATTATGCATTTTAATTTTATGTTCAATTTGAACAGCCTAACTATTATCTTTCATTCTCTTTAATCATCCATGCAATTCCTTACCCAGTTAATATGTTCTGTACATTAGTATTCTCATAAATGGACTAACTGAGTACTATGAAAGTAACAGACTATCAACTCATAGAAATTGAGAATTCAAATCCACTACAAGTATTTCAATAAACAGCACATGTCATTCTGCTGGTTTCAATAATCCTAGTTTTTAGTAACAGTTATAAAATTATCTGAACATATTCTTACAATAGACTGGCATGCTACTTAAAGTAAGATTTATCCTTTCGTGCATTCTTTATTGAAGAAACACGAATGAACTTAAATACCCTCCTTCCTCCTGGCTATTCCCTATTGAAAACCTCATAATTCTTCTTTGTCTTCTGTTGATATTTTCCAGTTTTAATACTTTTCAGTTTAGACTTGCTAAAAATTTATTGTTTTCAGTAATTTCCTTAAAATCATATATAGTCAATATAACCTAACAAATACATGTTCTTTAAAATTTCAGCTTTTATGAAAACTTGCTATCTTTTGAAGTGAAAGATAGTAAACTATATATGAATTATAGTGTTTACTACTAGATTACCTGAGAGTTAGGAAATGTTATTTCATTCTCCTATTAAAATTGTATCACTCTTATTCTCTAGCTGCATTGCTAACATACCAGATTCCTTCTAAGTCTAACATGTAAGGGTTTTTCTGGCTTTAAATTTTTCTTGCATTGAACATCAGCTTAGATTGAGTGTCTTCTATCATAGCCTTGTGTTGACCAAGTCTTGATGAGTGAAATTTGGTAAACAGAAATTGTCAAATACAGGAAGTCTTCCTGTATTTAGGTAGAAAAAGAGGAACACTCTGTTAGGTGATGATGTTAAACTATCACCCACTTTAATACCACTTTCTGTGGTTCTTCTATGCCTTTATCAGAGTGCACTCTGTTGCAGATATTTAGACTATATGTCTGAGCATATATTTTTTCCACCAGTCTTGGTGGCATTGAAAAGGCATGTGAGCACTACCATTTCTCCTCTGACTAAACAATTAGAATTCTTATTAGGTATCTCTCAATTCCTTCTCTGCTTTGTAGCCCCTGATCAATTTTGGTTAAACAAACTGCTTAACTACATTCTTTACAGGAATAAGTACTAGGAAAAGTAAATAATATATCAGTTACAGTTGGTCATCCATTCCATCTATCCATCCATCTTTTTATTTATCTAGCTATCTATCTATTTATCACTTTTCATCTTTGTCATTTCAGTTAATTATTATTTAAAAGGTTATGTAAGAGAAATGAAAGGAGAAAGAGATGAAATGCAAGATGCACATATTGTACTTGATGATTTTGCTACTGAGTTTGATGATCTACATCCATCTGTGTAAGTTTAATTCTCTCTTCTAAAAATTATTGAAATATACATGTAAAATAATTGAATAGCGGATGATACAACCAAAATATTTTCTGAACATTACATCTTTATATTTGATATATAAACATATCTAACTACTGTAATCTGTCTTTTAGTCAAATAGCATTTACATAAATATCAATGCAAATAATCCAAATATTCTATAACATCTAAGAAAAAAAATTCCAAATGTGGAAAAAACACCTGGAATCAGAGGATCTTAAAGTTAACTCAGACAACACCAAGTTTCTAGTAAGCAAGAAATAAGACAAGACTCTACCTCCTTCAGGTAAATGGCCCTGCTCAATATGTAAGAAAGGTGTAAGTAGAAATTTCATTTGGTGTACCCAGTGCAAGCTATGGACACACAAGAGGTGCAGTGGAATAGTAGGAAGGTTAACAGAGGAAGTCGTGTTTGTATGTGGAAGATGTACAAGAGCCATAAAGACTATAGATTCATGAGAAACTGATTTCCTCAAATGTCCCAGAGGCTCTCTGAAAGTAACAGATAATTTCTGCAACCTAGGTGGCCTAATTAGCAGAGGATGAGATGTACCAAAAATGTAATTGCTAGAATAAGAATAGGATGGAGAAGTTCAGAGAGCTTTTATTTCTGTTGGTAACCAAAAGTCTCTCTCTCCGAGTGAAAGGAAGATTGTATGATGCATGTATATGAATAGCAATGCTATTTGGTAGTGAGATGTGTGAATGCAGAGGCCATGCGAAAACTAGAGTGGAATGAAGCTGGTATGCTCCACTGGATATGCAGTATCGGTGTACATATGTGATAGAGCACAATTGTATGGAGATTGTGTTGGTTTCATTATGTAATGTGTATGGCTGATGGCAGTTGCATAAAGAAGTGCTTATCACTTAAAGTGGATGGATGTTGTGGAAGAGGGAGACCCAGTAAGATATGATGAAATATAGAAGGCCATTCTCAAAATGCTATGTCTTACAAAAGAGGTGACAAAGAACTGAGATATATGGCACATTGCTGTACTCAGAAGGCCCACCCACCCACATAAAAAGCACTGGTGATGATGCCATGCAAAAAGCACTGGTGCTGGTGCCACATAAAAAGCACTGGTATATATATATACTCTCACATACACACACACACACATATATATATATATATATATATATACATACACACACACACAACAGGCCTCTTTCAGTTTCTGTCAACCAAATCCACTCACAAGACTTTGGTCAGCCCAAGGCTATAAAAGAAAACACTTGTCCAGAATGTTTCAGTGGGAATGAACTTAGACCATACAGTCAAGCTGCCTGCACCTAGCCAATGATCTTGAGAAATAGCAACTGGATCTAAAATACTAAATTTCTAGTTTTTGAAAAGTATCATAAAAACATATAAATAATGATTTAATGGTTGTTGGATTGGTAGAATTGTGGACAAAATATTTTGCTGTATTTAGTTCTGACTCTTTACTTCAAAGTTCAAATTCACAAAGATCAGCTTTGTCTTTCACCTTACTGGGATTGATAAAATAAGTACCAGTTAAATACTGATATCAATATAATCAACTTCTGCTTAATTTCAGGCCTTTTGCCTATTTAAGAAATCAATGTTACTTTATTTTTTATCTGTTACTTGTTTCGGGCATTTGACTGTGGCCATGCTGGGATAGCGCCTTGAAGGGTTTTAGTCAAACAAATTGACCCCCACAACTTATTTTTTTAAGCCTGGTACTTATTCAATCAGTCTTTACAGGGATGTAAACATACCAACACCAGTTGTGGGGAGACAAACACAGACACAAAGACACACACACATATAGATATATACATATACAATGAGCTTTTTTCAGTTTCCATCTGCCAAATCCACTCACAAGGCTTGTTGTGGAAGAATCCTGACCCCCCACCACAGGACTGAAAGTGGACTAATGCATTTCAATAAAATAAAGAAACTGTGTGGAACTGTCGGTAGTTGACAGCATTGATTGTCCGTATTGGATTACTGTGTTAGTTTAATATTGTAGCTACGTTTGGAGTAGTTCGGAGTGCGTTCTCTGTGAACATATTAATTGTGTGAAAGGTTATTTCAAGATAACCATATCCAAATATTTATTTGGGTAATACTATTCTTACACACGTGTTCAACCACGTTGTAACAAGGCTATAGTAGAAGACACTGGCCCAAGGTGCCACACAGTGGGACTGAACCAGAAACCATGTGATTGAGAAACAAGCTTAACTTTTAAGAATTTAATTCTGTGACCACCTGGATAAGGAAAATCTAGAATTTAGATAAAATATTCCTCATAAGTAAAATACATTTACTTTTATAAATAATTTTATCTCTTGCCTTTGTATATTTACAATTCATTTTTTTTTTTATTATCTTTTTCTTTTAGTTGCAGACTGGCAGTGTATGGTGTGTTTGATGGCCATGGTGGATCCCGAGCCGCATGCTTTGCCTCCAAACACTTATACAAGAATCTGAGAACAGTTTTTCCCAAGGGTAATATACTGCCCATCAGGCTGCTGCAAACCACTGCTACTTTGGAACAAAACAATCTTTCAATCTTTTCCCATTTTCATGTCCAGCTTTTATTTAAAAATAACTTTTTAAAAAAATATAAAAAATGAAACTTTAAAAAAAAAATGTTAGTTCTATAATTATTTTATTGTTCATTATCCATGATTGGGAAGAAACTTGTCAAATAGCAAGGTCTTCTGATACTTCGGGTTGTTGAGTTCAACATTTTGGTAATGTAATTATTCGGAATATTATTTCCAATTTATTAAATTCTCTCTGTTTAACATATCATTCTAGTTTGCCAACATTAATACTACATTCACCTTTTATTAATAGCTTTAGTCTAATAGAACTGATGATATCACCTGGAGATTTATTTATTCTTTAACTATATCCTGAAAATGAAGCCTCTACATTGGTATTTATCTTGTACAACTGCAATAAACATGCAATAAAATGTATGTGTATATATTTATATATATATTAGCCACCCACAATTTTCTCATATTTCTTAAGCGTGTGACTATTATTTAATATTTGGTTAGTATTTTCTCCAAAAATTAAGTCCATCTAAATATATAAAATAAACATTTATATTTATTATACTTGATGTGCGTTAGAAAAATACATACCCTTTATTGTTACATCATGTATTTATTGCTGATGCGATATATTTTCAGGTGATATTAAACAAGTGGAAAAGGAAATTAAAAGATCTTTTATTGAAGCCTACAAACAGACGGACAGAGATTATCTGACAGTTGCTGCTAAAAAGTAATTTATTTCCATTACTTAATGATATTCTTTAGTTCTCCTTTGTGTTTAGATGTTTGAAATATAACAGTTTTGTAAATTCTTTTGGTGAATTGTCTTAGAAAGTAATTCTCTGGAAGTTTCTTCCTCAGAGTTGATTTGCATGATGACTAGCCTAAGAGTTTCTTATTACTATTTTTTGATCATCATTTAACATCTGTTTTCCATGCTGGCATAAGTTGGATGGTTTGACAGGAGCTGGCAAACCAGAGGACTGCATGAATCTCCACTGTCTGTCTTGGTATTGTTTTTACAGCTGGATTCCTTTCCAAACATCAACCACTTTACAGAATGGGCTGGGTGTTTTCCATGTGACAAGGTCTATTTTGGCATGGTTTTTATGGCTAGATGCCCTCCCTAATGCCAAACACTTTTCTGAGTGGACTGTTTCAATATGTTATTTGGTGTTCATTGTTTTTTTTTTTACTTTTACTGTATTTTTTAGATTGTAATTCTTATAAATGCACCAAGTTATATAGTGCATTTTAATGGGTGGGGATTTCCTTTTAGTTTATGCCACTTTTTACAACAAATATAATACTGCAGAAGTTTCTGTTCAATTTCTTATATGTGTAAACTCAGGAATATACAGGGTGTCCGTAAATTATCTTTATAACTTCCACAATTTAGTGTGACATTGGTTGCTTGCAACCAATAGAGCCCACATAGAATAGTTCTAGTATTTCTAATAAAACTTATGTTTGCTTGTTTCCCAATGTGAAGGTGCATGGCTCAGTGGTTAGAGTGAGGTAGTGAGTTTGATTCCCAAACCAGGTTTTGTGCTGTGTCTTCTTGAGCAAGACAGTTTATTTCACGTTGCTCCAGTTCACTCAGCTGTAGAAATGAGTTGTGATGTCACTGGTGCCAAGCTATATTGGCTTTGCCTTTCCCTTGGATAACATCAGTGGCATGGAGAGGGGAGGCTGGTATGCATGGGCAACTGCTGGTTTTCCATAAACAGTTTTGCCCAGGCTTGTGCCTAGGAAAGGAACTTTCTAGGTACAATCCCATGGTCATTCATGACTGAAGGGGGTCTTTACCCTATGTTTTCCAATAAACTCTGCTGAGTTATCCTTATTTTTCTTTTTCCTTCTGAATTTTTCAAATGATAACGGTAATTTATGGTTACCCTGTATATTTTGTGGTTTTCCTTCTAAAATCAAGCTTTTTTTTTTTTTTTTCTTGTTTATTTTGTATTCTCTAGTAAACCAGCATGGAAAGATGGCTCCACTGCAACAGTTGTATTAGCAATAAATGATACCTTGTACATATCCAACTTAGGAGACAGCAAGGTAAATTATTTTCAAACTCTCATCATTCTTTCATTTACATGACAGATTATTTTCAACCTCAGAAAATAGTTTGTTCATTGATTTTAAATCTAGATTGTGAGATTAACTGAAAGTTTTTGCATGAGAAGATATAATCAGAGTTTTGTAAGATTTAAGACTTCTTCTATAAAATTCAATGTCTGTGATGGACTGACTGTTTGTAAATAAAATGTTCTTATATTTAATGCTATCACAGTTAAAATGTGAAATGAGTTCAATTTTGTTTGATAATAAATAACAACATATATTTTTTGTAAATCCAAATATTGCTAACTTAATTCATTAACATATTATGATGGAGAAGACTAAATCTATTGTGAGCGATAGCTTATCAGACCCTATAGTAAAATAAATCCTAATTATAGCTTTATAAAATGTACTCCATCATAGTAATATTTCTATATGCTTAAAATCATTTTTTGCTTCTAAAAGTATCATGAATTACTAAAGCTTTTCATATATTATCCAGATTCCAACTTGCTATATTTGCTGCTAACATGGTTGAGAAATAATATATTAACATATTAGCTCAGTCTTCTCATTAGTTGTTCATTTTCATATGTACAGAATGGCCCATAATTAGCATTATCATATTATTAAGTTGTCAAGAAAGTCCTTGCGGAATTTTTAATTTTGGTTTTAAATGATGTATTTTCAAATTAATTTTCGTTAAATTACTTTGACATCATATATCATTTTAAAGCCCGTTTTTCCCTCTCTTTAATTGTGTTACTCTTTTTCTTTTTGACTAATTAAGCCATTTTTTCCGGAACGTTAAATACAACATGGACAAAAAGAAAATTCGCACAATTTTCTTATTCCAGTTCAAGCTAGGTCAAAAAGCTGTTGAAACAGTTTGCAATATATACGATGTGTTTGGCCCAGGAACCACTAATGAACGTACAGCACAATGGTGGTTTAAGAATTTTCATAGTGGTGATGAGAGTCTTGAAGATGATAAGCATAGTGGTTGGCCATTAGATGTTGACAACAATCAACTAAGAGCCTTAGTGGAAGCCAATCCACACACAACTGTTTGAGAGCTTGGTTCTTAATTAGACGTAACGTATACAATTTCCAACCACTTGAGAGAGACTGGAAAAACAAAAATACTTGAGAAATGGGTGCCTCACGAATTGAATGTCAACCAAAAAAATGCTGTTTTGAAGTGTCATCTTCCCTTCTTTTATGCAACAAGAATGACCTGCTTCTCGACTAGATTGTGACTTGCGATGAAAAGTGGATTCTTTAAGACAACCGGCAATGCTCAGCTCAATGGTTGGACGCCGATGAAGCTCCATAGCACTTCCTGAAGCTAAATTTGCACCAAAAGAAGGTCATGGTGACTGTTTGGTGGTCTGCAGCTGGTCTCATCCATCACAGCTTTTTGGATCCAGTTGAAACCATGACGGCGGAGAAGTACTGTCAGCAAATGGATGAAATGCGTAAGAAACTCTAACAACAGCCAGCATTGGTCAATAGAAAAGAACCAATTCTTCTCCACGACAACGCGTGGCCGCACGTCACACAACTGCCTCATCCACCATACTCACCAGGCATACCGACTACCACTTTTTCAAGCACCTTGACAACTTCCTGCATGAGAAATGCTTCAAAAACCAAGACGATGCCAAACACACCTTCAATGACTTCATCGCCACCAGAATGCAGGATTTTTACGCTACTGGCATAAATAAACTTGTTTTGCGTTGGCAAAAGTGTGTTGATTCTGATGGTGTTTATTTCGATTAATAAAGTTTTGTTCAAACTGAGATATGTGCATCTGAATTTAGAGGTTAAAAACTACAAGAACTTTCTTGACAGCCTAATACATCTATGTGTGTGTGAGATGGTAAAACCATCTATAGCCTGTATTTGTTGTGTTTAGACTTCACCATAACTTATCTCTTTTACTGTTAATCCTTTCCAATGATTCTATTAGTTATAATGACAGCTCTAATATATTTTGGTATATTGATATTCATTATTAATAGTGTTTAAGTTTTATTATAATTGAGGAAAATTAATCATTGTTAATTTGATTACAACAAAATGTTAAGTAAATTCATTTTGCTTTTACATTATGCAATACAATGTTGAATTAATTTTCTTTTACTTCATATTCTTGTGGACCTTTAAAAGTATCATGAACATGTATTTATATCTTAATTTCAGGCAATATTATGTCGATACAAAGAAAATACTCAACAGTATGTAGCAGTACCACTAACTACTGAACACCACCCGACTGTTTATGAAGAAAGAATGCGAATTCAAAAGGCTGGAGGCCATGTTAAGTAATATATCAGATTTAATCTGAAATATTTATTGGTAAAAATCATCCAAAACTTAATGTCTGGTTAAGTTCAAAATTAATTTTAAAACATATTTCATCATCTATTATATATTACAATGTATTATTCTTACTCTCTTTTTATTACTTTTTTATTTTGTTGATGTTTCTTTTTATACTTTAAAGAGATGGTCGTGTGATGGGTACTCTAGAGATCTCTCGTTCCCTAGGAGACGGACAATATAAGAATCATGGTGTCATCTGTGTACCTGATGTTAGGAAATGCCAGCTAACTGACAATGATCGGTAAAAATACTCCATTTTCTTTTCTAATTTCATTTCTAAATTGCATTGAAAAATATTAAATAGGACAGAAAATTAGAATTATATATTAGTAAGTATTTTATAACTAATACAGTTCTATATTTGGGAGATGAGGAATTATTTACATTTGACGGATATTTGTCCTCAAATTGTTTGTTATTAACACAACGTTTTGGCTGATATACTCTCCAGCCTTCATCAGGTGTCTTGGGGAAATTTCAAACCTGGGTTCTCATTCCTAAGGTATTTTACGATGTTATTCTTTTCTACTCTAGGCACAAGGCCTGAAATTTTTGGGGGAGGGGGCAGCCAATTAGATTGACCCCAGTATACAACTGGTACTTAATTTATCGACCCCGAAAAGATGAAAGGCAAAGTCGACCTCGGCGGAAATTGAACTCAGAACGTAAAGACAGACGAAATACTTGTAAGCATTTCGCCCGGTGTGCTAACGTTTCTGCCAGCTCACCGCCTTTCACTGCCTGAAATTGAGTTTATTCAGTGACCTGAATAATAATAATAAAAATAATGATAATATCGAAAAATACCTTAGGAATGAGAACCCAGGTTCGAAATTTCCCCAAGATAGCTGATGAAGGCTTGGAGACATTCTTTGTCTGAGAAAAAAAATTTTTTCTTCTTAGTCTATCCAAAAACTTAAGATTTGTCTTCTCCCTATGATATACTAACTTATCCAAACTCATGAACTTTGTTGCATCATTTTTACCAATGCAGACCACCACCGCATTTACTCTTAATTTCATTTTAAAGAGAGACATCAAAATAGAAATTTAAACTTTGTTCCAAGTTCATCTAAATATTCTTTAACCCTTTCGTTACTAACCCGGACGTAGCCGGCCGAAAAATATTTTGGTTCATGAGAGTAACCCGGCCTATTGTTATTTAAATGTATATTTGAACCCAAATTTCGTTAGTACATTCGTTAAAACACCTGATTTCACTTTGCAAACAGTTGAGCTATTGTCTCCGACATTGTTTGGCGTGATATTTGAACTCAGTGAATTTCGGAAGATTTTTTTTCCACATTTTTTGCAGCGTTAATTTTTTTCAACTTTGAAGATGGAGAGGAGTTTCATGCTATCAAGCAGTGATTCCGAATTTGAAGGTTTTTCAACAGAAGATATGGAGATATCGAAGAAAAGAATGAATGAGCTACAAAAGCACGTGGTGAACGATAATAAATCGGATATTTCTGTATCCGAAACTGAAATCAGCGATTCTGAAAGCAGCGACGGCGACAGGGAGGATGATTTTACACCAGAAAAAGATTTTTTAAATATTTTTATTAACAATTTTTCTGAGGAAACAGGGTCTACCCATAGTCTTTCTCAGGAAGCGAAACCTTTAGACTTCTTTTTCATGCTTGTTTGAAATGATTACTGCGGAAACAAACCGTTACGCAGAATGTAAACAAACCGGAAAAAAAAGATAGTTTGTGGTTTCCTGCAACTGTAGATGAAATACGGGCATTTTTTGCCATAAATATTATTATGGGTATTAAACAGTTACCCAGAATAACAAATTACTGGAGCGATCAGGAACCTTTTGGCGATGAATATATTTCCAGTATTATGAACGAGTACGATTTGTGAAGCTGAACCAATATTTACATGTGAGAGACACTAGCAGTACCCCTCCCCCAGTACGTGGAGAACTTAGAGACAAAAATTATGCAATAGAATTGATTAAGAACCCTTTCTTTAATTATGTTCCAAATATCACATTAATATGTTGATAAATAAAAAAGTTACAGGTGTTTAATGAGACTAGTCTAAATTCATGATTATTTTAGAATTTGATTGAAACTCATGAGGGGTGTATTTTGGTCAGAAATATAGTAACGAAAGGGTTAAACAGAGAGATATTAAATGGGTTTACTAACTTACCTTTATTTAATCATTCTTTTTTCTGACTTAGCTATTTCATTCCAGTTTATTTCATCACTTCAGACACACTTAAAGAAATTACATTTCTATGTCACATATCTTGTTTTATTGCTTATACGAATCCACTTTAAAAAAATTAATTACCCAGAATATCCATAATGACTTTAAATTTTTTGTCTTACAGATTTTTTATCATTGCTTGTGATGGACTTTGGAAATCTTTAACTGCTGAAGAATGTATCCAGTTTGTTTGCAATGTTTTAGAGGTAAATTTCAGGCTATTCCATTTCTATGAAACTAGTTTATATGTCTTTTGCCTCAATATCTTGTGAAATGAATCACTAAAAACTGAGATCCGTAACCCAAATCTAAAACTTTGGTGCTATTTTCCCTATCTCACAGATCACTTCAGGAAAGACATTTATATACTTGAATATAGTTACATCCATATCCCTGACAAACATATATTTAGTCTTGTTATGAAATTAAGTCCCATGGTTAAAACTACTGGGCTTCCAGCAGTTTGGTAAGAAGATCTTATTGTGCATACCCAACTGCAGAGAAGGGCCAGGTCTTCTGGAAAAAAGTTAATTGTAATATAAATATAAATGGCATTGCTGAAAGGATTTCTTTCTTATTCCTCTAATATTACAGAAATTTGAGCTCACTGCATGTCTAGTGGATAACTATGGTTTATAGAAATATTAACTCATCATCATCATTTAATGTCGATCTTCCATGCTGGCATGGGTTGGACAGTTCCACAGGATCTGAGAAGCTGGAGGACTACATCAAGCTCCAATGTCTGCTTTGGTGTGGTTTCTATGGCTGGATGCCCTTGCTAATTACAGAGTGTATTTAATGCTTTTTTGTGTGTGATTAGCACTAGTGAGGTTACCAAGTAACTTGCAAGAAAAAAAAATCCTCAACTGAGTGAGGGTGCAGTATTGAGGGAAGTGGCTTTGTAACGGCTGTTGAGGGGCTAAAGTAATAGAGAGGGATAGGAATAGGTGTCTTGCTGTAGAAGCGATACATGGCTATCCCAGCTAGAAAGAGAAAAAGATAACTAGTTGAGATGAGGTGTCTACATATACATTCAAAATACAAGAACGTTGATATGAGAGAGAATAAGGACAAAGAATCAAGGATGAGTAGGTTTGAGAATGACAGATGGCTAGAGATGGGGACAGATGATTGAACCTGAGTGGAGGCATAGTCAATGGTGAGGCTCAGTTTGAGGAGTGAGGTAAAGAAAAATAGGAGTCAACAAGGCGGAGGAAGTGATAGATGGTAGTATATTATGGAGAGCAACAGTAAATGAGTGTTTGTGTATATGTATTTATATATACATATGCATACATATATATATATCGGTAATATATGTATGGTAATAAAGTTTATCAACTTCTTGCTCATACATTTATAGTTATGTGTCAACAAAATATAAAAACTTACTCCACTGTTGATTTATTTGTTTTAGGATAAATCAATTGAAGGCAATGGCACCAAAGGTGCAGAAGAAATGCGCTATGAAGCAGCTTGCCAGAGGCTTGTCAATGAAGCTATCCTGCGACTCACTGCTGATAACGTCACGGTAGTTTTGGTATCCATCTCTCAGTTCACTAAGTTTAATTCTAATTTCTGTTGTCCCTGATTATTAAAATAATTTTATTAACAACTTGCACTATCATCTTTTCTTTGGTTTGGTTATGGTTTTAGAATACTTAGATAGCCAATATGTGAAACCCTGTTGCCATGCATAGTTGCATTGATCAAACAGAATAAGAGGTTCGCTAATGCTCCATAATATGAAGATCAGCGGAGTGAGGTGTTCCAAATTGCAAAGCAGTGTCAGTGTGAATCGGGGCATTATTGAAAATTGTCCACAAATATAGTGGCACACATCCTCACTGATGTCAAGATGAAGACATGAAAATGCCATTACACAAATGTTGCTAAATGAGAATAAGTGGGCGAAAGATGGACTACCTTCAATAGACCCAACAAAAAGAATCCACTACTGAATTGAGTAACAATATAGTTGAAATAGATTTTAACAATATAAAAGTAGGGAAAGCAGCTTGGCAATTAGAGGAGTCACTGAGATGCTGAATGTATCCAAGGATGCATGCTAATCACTTGCATAATCAGTCAGTTGGGAGTGATTTTTCCCCAGTTGTCTAGCAATATTATTAACTGCTACAAAGGCAGTGGTGATACTCTGGAAAGAACTAATTACAGAAGCATCAAACTGATGGACCAAATTATAGAAGTATCAGAAACAGATAAAGCACAACTAATTAAGAAGAAAATTAAATGAGATGCAACACAATGCTATCAATTATTTCATACTAGTGAATCAACTACTGAAGATTAAACCACTATATTTAGCATTCACTGATCTGGAGAAGACCTTTTACAGGATGTCTCTTTCATAGTCTAGTGACTGTTAAGAAAACTAGATATAAATGAAAGATATATAAGAGCCATGTTCAGAGATGCTGTCAGCAACAAGTTAAGCAATGAATTTAGCTTTCAGATAGGCATCCACTAAAACTCAATGCTTTACCTCCTGTTTGTTATAGTTCTCCTGGCCATAACAAATGACTTTAAGACTAGCTGCTCAAGAGAACTTCTGTTTACTAATGACCTATTCCTATAGCTAAATTTGTCAAAGAATTAGAGAAATTCCAAATGTGGAAGCAAAGTCTAGAATCTTGAAGTTAACTGAACCAAAACATTTGTTTTGGTTAACAGTAAAGAATACAAAATTGTTACCAGCTGGAAATGGCTATGCAAGCTCAATATGTAGATAAGATAGGAATTCCATACAATGTACACAATGTAAACTACAATGCACAAGGTGTGCAGTCAGAGGCAGACTGAGAGAGGTCTTCATTTGTGACAGATGTGCAAGAGTAGTTAGCAGTAATGGGACCCAAGATGTAAATTCTTTCAAATTCTTGGAGGTCTCCCTTGAAGTAAGTGACAGCTTCATTTACTTAGTTGACCTAATTATCAGCATATGAAATATTTCAAAAGTACAGTAACCACAGTAATAATAACATGAGAAAGCTCAGGAAGCAGTTATCCCTACTAGTACAAGAAAGAAATCAGATCACACTGCCAGAGGAACAGCCATGTTTACTCTATAACACAAGATAGAAAACTGAACCAACCAAGATCAAATCTTACATAGCCACAAGACTATTACCTTTTTTATTACAATGGCAGTGTGGCCAACTTAGAAAAAGTTTTGGCGAATGTGCAGATAATTTCTGACTTACCCTTGTGTGTATATATATATATATATATATATATATATATATAGGTTGAAAAATGTGAAGAAAAATGCCTTCGTTTCGCATAGTTTAATCTTTTTTTATATAAATATATACATATTAAATGGGTGTTGTAAAATCCAACCGGTTTTCGCTATTTAAATTAGCTTTGCAAGGGGTATTGTGTAGTGATTAATTCGCATGATGAGAGGCTTTCGCTATCTTGGTTGTTTGAAAAATAAGAAAGGATTTAGAGAGTGAACCAAGGGAGGTATATTGGATTGGCCAGAAGATCCGTTTTGGTTTTTTAAGTGAAAATAAGACCCAAGTTATAAAAACAAAGCAGTTTGTTCAATCAATGATATAATTATTGTTTTGTTCTAGTATCTTCTGCCATTTTGTGGGCAGATCCATTATTTCTTGTCTTTACTGGTGAAAAACTCTTCCCTGTAAACTTTTACATCCTCTTCAGAGTTAAAAGTCTGTCCATTCAATAAATTTTGAAGAGACCAAAACAGGTGGAAATATGAAAGCACAAGATCAAGCGAATATGAAGGGTGTAGTCTGGCATTGCTGCAATTAGCAAGTGTTGGACACTTCTGGTAGATCGCTGGTCACAGTACACATGTGAACTGATGATTCTGCCCAAGGGTGGGAGAGAAGCTCATAAAAGACAACACCCTTCCTATCCCACCAGATTGAAGTCATAACCTTCATCAGGTGAAGTCCTCCTTTGAAGGTTGTTTGTGGGAACTTGCCACCACTTCCATGATTGTGATTCACATTGTTATAAACAATGTTTTGTTTTTTTTCCCCATTACTATTCCCTTCTAAAAAGGAGTGTTTTCTTTATATTTTTGCAAGGAATCGCAGATGGAAATCTGTTGGATGAAGTTAATCTCATTCAGTTGATGTGGGACCTAAACATCAAACCTGAGATAATCTTGTTGACACATGGTTTTCAGCACGCGATTTGGATATATGGAGAATAATCGCAATCATCCTAGATGTATAATGAGGGTTGATGCCAACTTACTCCTTCATTTTGTCATTGTTAATCTCAGTTGGCCAACAGGCTAGAGAGCGAGGTGTATCTTAATCCGTAAAATTTCCTGATCAAAATCAAACCACTTCTGGCACACACACACACATTGCATAACAGCAACCTCTCTGTACACAGCACATATCTTCCTGCAGATTTCCACCACTTCCTTGCTTTTTAAAAATAAAAAAGTATGAGGTCTCAAGGTTCGTTTTGGTTCTCCATTTTTAAGGTGATTTCAAGCCCACAAATTACTGCGAACTATGCTGAGTGTCGAGTATCTAATGAGTGCACATACACAAGGGACAGACTGGAGTAGCTATTTATTAGAGTGCTTGAAATTCAATGTTGACAATTTTGTTTTATATATCATGCATTTTGTTAGAAAATAGTGTTACTGAGTGTATGTTTTTAATGGGTCAATAAGTGGCTTATTGAATATCTGATGCTGAGAGTAACTCTGACAAAATAAACTCCACAAGATATTTTTGTTTGGGCTGATAGATGGGAGATTATTACCTCAATTGGAAACAGGCATTAGTTGCCATCAGGAAAGGCATCCGCTGCAGAAAAAAAAACACTCATTTGATCTATGCAAGCATGGAAAAGCAAACATTAAAATCATCATCATCATCATTTAACATCCATTTTCCATGTTGGCATGGCTTGGATAGTTGGACATGGAGCTGGCTAGCCAGAGAGCAGTCCCAACTCCAGTTGTCTGTTGTAGTGAGTTTTCTATGACTGGATGCCCTTCCTAATGCCAGCCACTTTACAGACTGTACTGGTTGCTTTCTATATGCCACTGACACAGGTGCACTTGCAGCACCAGCACAAGTGCATTTCATGTGGCACCAGCACCTGTAAAGGATAAGCCTGAATGTATGAATGACAGCAATTTTACTTAGCTTCATGCATCTTTTCAAGTACAGCAAATCGCCACAACTCCCAGTCCCTTGTCATTTCCTCAGTGAGGCCCAGTGTCCGAAGATCCTTTCTTACAACTTTGTCTCATGTCTTCTTGGGTCTACCCCTTTCACAGGTTCCCTCCACAATTAGAGCTTAGCACTTCTTTATGCAGCTGGCCTCATCCATATGCAGATGATGATATATATGTATATATATATATAAATTCCCAGGATTCCAGAGAATCACGTACTTAAATAGTAAAGTACTAATTTAAAGACAAATATGTACTTACTAAAGTAAATACAGATTGTTGCTAAATTAATTCTACCACATTTGATAAGTTTGTCAAGTCATCAACTATCTCTCTCTCTCTCTACATATATATAGATATATATACTAGACTATCTATGAACCATTGGGTCACCTGGAAAGTTTGAGTTTCTCAGCAACAAAGTTTTGTTTTGTGAGTTCTTCCTTTTCTTTTCCAGGTTATTTTGCATGCTTTCAACGAATGTGACATTGAAATTACACATAAATAGTGCCTTTCCCCAGAAAAAGGAAAGATTTGGCTGCTATTTCTTGCACGCCCTGCTATCACATAACAGGTATTGTGGGTCTTTTATCACAAATAGCTGTTACGTGGTAGCAGGGCGTGCTAGAAATAGCAGCCAAATCTTTGGAGGTGAGATATGTTGAATGCACTCAAAACAAACCTATGGAAAAAAATTATTTCACACTGAAGTTATAAACAGGTCTTTTACCAAATATTTACCATATTTTTAAAGTTATTTTCACTTTAAAATATGCTCAAAAAAATTTTAAAAACATTAAAATATCATCTGTTTAAAGAAAGCTAAAATATAAATACTTAGTGTACAAACAACTTACATTTTTGAAATCACATTCACTTAAAAATATTTCTAAACGATTAAAATATTGTGTTTAACAAAGGCGAAAACAGAAACATTTACTGTAAAAAACAAATTGTATTTTTTCATTGTCAGGTCACTGTGTTTAATCAAAAGGTAAGAGTTTCTTCCCTTTCAGAATATTTTCCCACTATGCACTGTTTTGGGTATTTATACCCTGAAAACCCCTAATATCTCAACAACCACTTGTCCAATTTATGCGAAACTTGTTTTATTCCATTCGTATTCACATTTCAGGGGATACTTAATTCAAACTATTTTCCCATTATGTGCCAGTTTGGCTGGGTAACATTACAAGATTTAAGATCACTTTTAATGTATTATATAAATAGATAGATAGATAGACGATGACTTACTCTTTTACTCGTTTCAGTCATTTGACTGGCCATGCTGGAGCACCACCTTTTAGTCGAGCAAATCGACCCCAGGACTTATTCTTTGTAAGCCTAGTACTTATTCTATCGGTGTCTTTTGCCAAACCGCTAAGTTATGGGGACGTAAACACACCAGCATTGGTTGTCAAGTGATGTTGGGGGGGGGGGGGCAAACACAGACACACAAACATACATATATATATATAACGAGCTTCTTTCAGTTTCCATCTACCAAATCCACTCACAAGGCTTTGGTCGGCCCAAGGCTGTAGTAGAAGACACTTATCCAAGGTGCCACGCAGTGGGACTGAACCCAGAACCATGTGGTTCGTAAGCAAGCTACTTACCACACAGCCACTCCTACGCCTATGAAGGCAGCAAGCTGGCACAAACATTAGTACGCTGGATAAAATGCTTAGCGGCATTTCGTTTGTCTTATGTTCAGAGTTCAATTTCCATTGAGGTCAGCTCTGCCTACTTGACAAACTTATCAAATGTGATATAATTAATTTAGCAGCAATGGCTTATGAAATAATTCTATTTAAAAGTTTAATATTCCAAACATCTGCTGAGAATATCAATTGAAACGTTTTTTTAGAAAAGTAGACATTGAAAATACAATTGTTTGAATGAATTATTAGAAAATCATACCTTATTATGACATGGAAATCTTTCGTGTTTAGTTTTCTTTGTCCAGTTGAAATATAGCTCTGCAAATGTCGAACTAAGAATTCTATGACATAAATGTGCATCTTGTAAACTAATGGAATTATACTGTCATACAAGAATTTTACTGATTTCCATATATTTTCATAGACTTTAATAATGATTTCAAATTTTGGCACAAGGCCAGCAGTTTTTGTCAAGGGAGTAAATCAATCACATCAACCCCAGTGGTCAACTGTTACTTATTTTACTGACCCTGAAAGGCTAAAAGGCAAAGCTGACCTCAGCGGAAATTGAACTCAGAACGTAAGACAAACGAAATGCCACTAAGCATTTTATCCAGCATGCTAATGTTTGTGCCAGCTTGCTGCCTTCATAGACTTTAATAAAAGGCAATGTATTTCCACAGAAATAGAGTGGGTCAAAAGTCGCACACAAAGTAAGTTCAATAGGCTCTGGAATTGTTAAAGACAGGCTTCAATTTTTGAAAAATTGAATAAAATAATGATGAATACACGTATTTGTACATGAAGATCAAAATGAATAATAATGTGATATAAATGAAATGTTCAACATTTTGGTGCATGACTTTCGGCCCATACTGTAGTAATAAAAAGAGTAAAACATTCTCATTAACCAGTTTTTGTTTGTTTTTTAGCATTTAATCAGCAATGAGAGAGGCAGCATTCAAAACCATTTTGATTTTTCAGGGTGTCTGAGATTGGTGGAAGTAAGCTCTTGACAAACACCAAAGACCTGTCCCCCACCCTCCCTATACATCAAATGTTTACAACAGAATTTACTCAACTGTGGGCCTCCAAGCCTCAAGAAATGGTGTTAAGCAAATGATGGATTAAATCACCACTCAAAAACTCCAGAAAGTTAGGAGGCACAAAAAACAATATAACAAGGCATTTCATTCAGAATCTTTAACAATTCTACCAATCCTCTTCTTTAGACTGGTACTTTACTTTTTCAACCACAAAAGGATGAAAGGCAGTACCATCTTTAGCAGTAAATATTTCACTTTGGTGCAAATGCTGTTGTTAAATGAATCAACTTCGGTACAATATTGCTGCTTACTTTATAAATCCTGGAGTGAACTGAGCTCAGAACAAAGAGGTACTAAGCTATATAAATTAATACTTTCAGACAAAAATATCTTGTGTTGTTTATTCTACCCAAGTGTCACAGACACTCCACTGTCACTCTCAACATTAGATATTCAATAAATCAATGATTGACCCTTTGAAAATCTTTAACTACCCTATTTTTCACAACATCCTTGCTTATGTATTCGCAAAACATGATACATAAAAATCTTTCTAAAGTAGTTATCTTTGAAAAATTAACATGAAGACCAACATTATTTTTGCCCATCCCACCCATCAAAAAACAAAGAGAGACATTTAAGAAATAAAGACACAACAAATGGTATAAACAAGATTATTCTTACCAAGAATTAGTTGAATAAATAATATATTTTAGCAGGAATTTTAAAGTATGTGAAAAATATCTTCAGTTGTGTTTTGAAAAAAAAAAAAAAATCAAAATACAATTGTCAAAACTTTGATTTAGTTCATATACATAATGAAGATAAAGATAAATGAGGATGTATAAAATATTTAATTAGTTTTGTGACAAATATTCTCTGAAGATCTGCTGTTCAGCTCTCTTGAGTTTCTTTACCACTGTCGAGTACTGATTTCTTCCAAGGTGACCATAGTTATGTTAGATGAATTGTCAAATTAAAAATAAAAAAAATCTCAAGGTAAGTGAAGTGTGTGAGGATTGAAAAACTGAAAATGTGTGAATAGATTTCGAGTGAAAGGATGTTTTATCATAAGCAAAGCTTCTTGATAAGACTATGTAGATTTCAAATTACTTATATTAATACAATTGGTTTTATATAATATGATATGATATGACGTGGTGAAATGAGCTGATAAAATAATGAATGTTGTGATGAGTTAATGCAATTTTAAGATGCATAAATAATATCAATTTAATTCTGCTAATGTTTTGTCAGAAGGGAACACTATAGTTTCAATATGATTATAATTAGTTTAATCAACCCAACCTCAAAGCATTGAAAGACAAAATTAACTTCAGCAAGATGATGATGTAAATCAGAAACTATAAAGTTCTCACTTATGTATTCAACATATTATTTTGTTAATAGGCATGTCATCAGTAAACATAATACCTAAATTATTGCAAATTAGAGAATTGCAACAAAGAAATATTTTCACCTGCTATTCATTCATTTCTATCAATTATATTTAAAATATCTACAACTGAGTATGCTATGTGTGGTCTCTAGATATTTTTTCAGCCTCTACCATTGTTTTAGACAATCTACAAATCTTCCTATAAAGCAAATGAATGTCTTAAAATTAACAAAAGCTACTTTGAATATTTCCAGTTTTATCCCTATCTTATCATCACAAAGACAATGAGATGACAACTCACAAATTTGTTTAGTAATCTAACGGGGTTCTTCATAATTATTCTAGAAATTTCTATAAACTATTCTTTTAAAACAAAAACTGAGATAAAAAAAATAAGCGCTAATGTATATGTTTGAATGTCGAATGAAAATTATGTTCAATGATTAAATGAAACATTACTTAATCCTATTAATTTTATCAAGCTGAACTATTTATGTAATACATGTGAATGAAATGAGGTCAGTTCAATTATGTACATGAATTCTTCCTAACAGAAGACAAAATGATGGAAGGTGGGGAAAATAAAAATGTCAGTCTTTTTTAAATTTTCCAATCATCTTTCTAGAAACTTTTGTTCTACTGCTTTAGCAATTTCTTCATCTACAGAACCTATTGAATCATATTCAGAGTCTAAGTTACTACTACTGCTGCTTTCAGAAACCACTTGGGATTCAGTGAATTTATCACATGTTCCTTCCGTACTCTCTTCAGATTTTTCTGTGTCCTCAGATTCTTCTCGTTTTATGACTATTTTCTTTTTGTGTGATCTCCGTCTTCGCCATTTCTTACTTTTCCATCCAAGAGGGAACTCACCTGACAGACTTTCATCTGATGAAGATTCAGGTTTACGATCTAGCAACACCTGCTTCCGTAATTGAGCTTCAGCTTCCTTCTCATCAGAATCACTATCATCTTCACCCATTAATTCTTCTAATTCTTTGTCCATGCTTGCTCGTTCTTCATCTGAAAAGGAGTACAAAGGATTGTATCTAGTGTTACTATTTTTTGAAGACTCTTTGCCTTTTTCAGCAACTTTCTTTTGAATTGCACCAATTTCTTCATCAAATATATCATCATCATCGTCATCATCAATTTCAATAGCATCATCATCTTCTGAACTCTCAACACCATCATCATCATCATCCTCATCGTCATCTTCATCGTCATCCTCATCCTCATCCTCATCTTCATCATCATCAACATCATCATCATCCTCATCATCTTGCTTAAGTTTCTTCTCTGCTACATTACAATCAACTGACTTAGATTTTCTTTTAAGAGACTTTGAATTTTGTCTTTTCATACCAACATTTAAATTCATTCGTGAAAGTCTTGGTTCTAAAGGGATCTTTTCACTTAATTGGAATAAACGTTCATCAACTCTTTCCCATCGCTCACAACATACCCAGAGCCAATCTAGAGTGAGAATGTGCCCCATTTGGGAGCGTTTAGCAGCATGAACTTTTGTTGTTCCCATTTTATTTGCTATTAAATGTGTTGTGTAATTGTTTTTGTGTGATAAAGAATATGGTATAAAATTTAAATGTATGTTAGCTCCCAAAGATTTAGCAATATTGTAAGGCCGAGATTTTTCAATTGGCATATTCAGAGGTATTATTCCACTGAAGCAGATATTGCAGCCCTGTAAAACTTTACGTCGTACATAGGGAATGATAGCTTTTAAGTCTAAATTAGTATCAGGAATGTTAGAAGCCCCTTCATTCTTATTAAGCTGATCACTAATATCAAAGTATGCTTTGTGGATTCTATTTAGAATTTCTTCCAAGTAAAACAGATAGTCATCTTCATCATCCCACTCAATTTCTTCATTCTCTTCAGTCTTGGAATTTTTTTCCTCACTTGAGGGTTTTGTTTGTATTTTGGCAGTCTTAGCACTGGCCTCATCGACATCACTACAAGTACCTGCCTTAGAACTGGTATCATCGACATCACTGCAAGTACCAGCCTTAGAACTGGCATCATCAACATCACTGCAAGCACTAGCCTTGGAACTGGTATCATCAACATCACTACAAGCATCAGTCTTGGCATTGGCATCATCAACATCACTACCAGCAACAGTGGCAGATTTAGTTTTAGCAACACTAGTATCTGTTTTACCATCGACATTCTTAACACCATTGTCAACATTAGAAATTGTATCAGATTCTGTTTTAAGATCTCTTTTAGAGTCATTTTGGTCTTCAGAGGCACCACCATTGTCTTTTTTCTCATCCTCTTCATCATCAACACATAAATCTTTTTCATCCTCATCAATGTTACATGATACTCTTCGTACACGATGTGTGATTGGTTTGCTATCATTTTCCTTCTTGGATAAACCTGGTGGGGCATTAATATCAGCAGTTCCTTGGAAAAAACGATATGGTTTGACATGGATTAGGTTAGGCGCATAATTCCACACATCTTCTCTGTCATCAATGATACACACCATTGAGTCACCACATGGAAACAAAGCTCTGAAATATCAAAATAACAAGTGAGTTCATCATTGGTTAGAAATTATAAGTTTGCTTATTATATAAGAACATACTCATGTTGTCAAAAATGCAAACAGTTCTTTCAATGATAGAAAATGGTGCAACAAAACAATGTGAGAAACAATTTACAATTGTCAGTACACATTGCCAATCCTTATCTCTTTCCAAGTAAAGTAATATTTCACCAAGCCCAAACATGATTATATGGAAGAGTGAAAACAAAGAACACCTCTTGCATGACAGTGATACTCAGTTACAACTATTGCCTGATGTCAAAGCAACGAGACAGTAAAACACACACACATATAAACGATGGGCTTCTTTCCATTTCCATCTACCAAATCTACTCATAAGGATTAGGTCAGTCCTGGGCTATAGTAGGAAACACTTGCTCAAAGTGCCTGTCCATGTGTGTGTTATCCTTTACTTGGAAAAAGGAAGAGTTAGTTTCAGAAAGGTAAGCATAAAAAAATGGAATATAAAGAAAGAAAAAAATCGAAAGAATATATGTGTGTGTGTGTGTATGTATATATATATATATATATATATATATATATATATATATATATATATATATATATATATATATATATATATATATATATATATATATATATATATATATATATGTATATATACATACAGACAGACAGATATAATTTATAAATATTATGTAAGCAATAATACATTGAAAACAAAAGAATTTGATTTTTAATTTCAAATACATACTAGCAGGACGTGAAAATTCCACAAAGAAAAAAATTAAAGAGCTATTTAAGAAAGGATGATTTGTATTTTTATTACATATAAATCATATTGTTGCCTATGTAATAAATGATTAAAAAAATATACAATAACAATTTATACAATACTTAGTACATATATCATTCATTAGTGTTTAAGTCTGTTGAAACTGCAAACTCAATATATAATTGCATATTCTTTATCATGCAATATTTCATCATAATTACTTTACATTATATATAATTAATATACACAATGTTTTTATTTACATAATTAGTTTCAATTCCATTGCAAATTTTAAGAAATCCACAGCTATTTTGCTAAATTATTTCACTTTCAGTCAATAATATATTGGGTTGTCTGGAAAGTTCGTACCAATTTTCCAAAAGGTTCTTCTCACTCAACTCATGTGGTACCCAAACATTGTAGCGATTTGTATATCTAAGCTTTACCAGGTGTTCATGAACAGCGGATTTTGTTAGGTTGAGACTTTCTGCCAATTCTCGGGTTGTGCAATGTGGGTTATTCTTAGTTAATGACTTGATCTGGTCACCATCTGTAGTGGATGGTCTACCTGATCGCTCTTTATCAATAAGGCTACAATCTCCAGCTTGGAACCTTGCAAACCACTTCTGTACAGTTCTTTCAGATAAAGAAACATCACCATAAACTGTGCATATTTCTTTAGTTGCTTGTGAGGCATTTTTCCCTTTACGGAAAAAGAAAACCATCAAGTGCCGAAAATGAACTTTCTTATCTTCCATTTTAAAGGGTTACAGAATTAACACAGATTATAGGAACATAAACCTTCTTCCACAAAAAGATAGCTTAAACTGTGCTCTAAATGTAGGTGAAGTCAAATCCTATTTTATGGACTCGACCATGTTCTAAAATAACTCGAAAGGTAAGCTGCTATAAATCGGCACGAACTTTCCGGACAACCTATTATATGATTTCAATATTTCCCTCTGCTAAACACTTACTCTCTCTCTCTCTCTCTTTTTCTCTCTACCTCTTACATCAACAAACTTTTTAACCATGAACTCTTTCTCTTCATCTCATATTTCCACTAACCATGTTGTCATGTGGTTAGTAAAAGTAGCTATCCGCTACCTCCCTCACAGTGTGGTTAGTGGAAGTGGCTATCTGCTATCTTACTCACTCCCCTTCACTCTCTGTCACTCACACTCTCTCTCCTTCCTTTCCTCTGTCACTCTCATTCCATCTCACCTTCTCTCTAACAAATAAACAGAATTATATAGAATTGTATGGGTGCATGAAATTGATAAAATAAATATAATTTATGATAAAAATTTAGTTTCATTTTGATTAAAATACCAATGACTTCAGAGCAAAACAACTTATTGCATTTAGCATCTCTGCCTGACACTCACTCCCACTGTTTGTTTTAGTTTCCCTCATCCAGCATGACCAATTCATTGCATTTTATTATATGTAAGATAAGATAAAGGTGGTAAGCTGGCAGAACTGTTAACACGCCAAGCAAAATGCTTAGTGACATTTAGTTTGTCTTTACATTCTGAGTTCAAATTCCACCAAGGTCGACTTTGCCTTTCATCCATTCTGGGGTGAATAAAATAAGTACTAGATTGAGTACTAGTATTCGACTCATCCCTTCCCCCCAAAATTGCTGGCCTTGTGCCAAAATTTGAAATCATTATATGTAAGATAAGAAAGCTGAATGAACATTCAAATACAAAAGAAATGGGACAACTAAGTAGAGATGCTGTTATAGCATGAGACTAGAAACATTGCTTGATAATTTTAAAAACTTCAGACTATTTCATGAAGTATTAGGAGACAAATGCAAAAAATAAACAGAACAACTCCAGCTTATGTTGAATGATTTAGAAAGTCTAAATCTTATAAACAGGAACAAATTCAACAACTTCAAACACTGAAGTGTTACAAAAAAAAAAAAGAAAAAGTGTGAGTGTGTGGTAAGAATCTTGCTTCCCAACCACATGGTTCCAGGTTCAATCCCAGTACATGGCACCTTGGAACAAATGTCTTTTACAATAGTCTTAGGCCAATCAAAGCCTCGTGAGTGGATTTAGTAGATGGAAACTGAAAGTAGCCTGTCATGTATATATATATATGTGTGTGTCTATGTTTGTCCCCCATCATTTCTTGACAACTAGTGTTGGTGTGTTTATGTCCCTGTAACTTAGCAGGCTTAAAAAATAAGTAATGGTGTCGATCCATTTGACTAAAAAATTCTCCAATATGGTGCACCAGCATGGTCAGTCTAATGACGGAAATAAGTAAAAGATAAATGATACAAAAACACATGTAGCGTATTATATAAATATATATAGCAATGAGAAAATGGAGGGGAATAGGTGGTATTCATCAACTTGTAGATATTGTATTGTGTTAATTTACCTGTTTATTTGTTTACTAAAAGGAACAATAATAACAATATACAAACACATGCAACATATTATATCATATCAGTAATTAAAAAAGGACATCACATGTGTTTGTATATTGTTATTATTGTCCTTTTAGCAAAAAAATAAACAGGTAAATTAACACAATACAATGTCTTCAAGTTCCCCTCTATTTTCTCATTGCTACATAAATTAATGGTAAAATATCTTTTTACCCACACCCATTTATTGCACTTGGTAATACAAAGAAAAAACACTAGTGTAATAATAATTGGGTATTCTTCTGGCAGTATATTGGATAGATATTATCCCTTAGTGGGTTGCATTCACAACCCCTAACTTTCTTGGATATTACGAGTCACCCGTATTACGAACCAGGTGATACACGAAGGAGTCATACCCTATGACTGGTGTAGCAGCATCATAGTCAACTGCTACAAAGGTAAAGGGGACGCTTTAGATACAAATAATTACAGAGGCATCAAGCTGTTAGATCAGGTTATGAAAGTTACAGAGAGGGTCATAGCCCAACTAATTAGGGAGCGAATCAATTTAGATGAGATGCAGTTTGGGTTCGTGCCAGGTAAAAGCACTACTGATGCCTTATTTCTAGTGAGACAGTTGCAAGAGAAATACCTAGCTAAGGATAAACCTCTGTACCTGGCTTTCGTTGACATGGAGAAAGCCTTTGACAGGGTCCCCCGATCCCTTATCTGGTGGTCAATGAGGAAACTTGGGATAGAAGAATGGTTAGTGAGAGCTGTGCGAGCCATGTACAGAGATGCTGCCAGTAAGGTGAGGGTTGGAAATGAGTACAGCAATGAATTCCGGGTAGAGGTAGGGGTCCACCAAGGTTCCGTCCTCAGCCCCCTATTATTTACCATAGTCCTCCAGGCAATCACAGAGGAGTTCAAGACAGGTTGCCCCTGGGAGCTCCTCTATGCTGATGACCTTGCCCTAATTGCGGAGTCACTATCAGAACTAGAGGAGAAGTTTCAGGTGTGGAAGCAAGGTCTAGAATTGAAGGGCCTTAGAGTCAACCTAGCTAAAACCAAAATCCTAATAAGTAGGAAGGTAGATAAAACACAAACCCCTTCAGGTAGATGGCCCTGCTCAGTATGTAGAAAAGGAGTAGGTAGTAACTCTATAAGATGTACCCGGTGCAAGCTATGGACACATAAGAGGTGCAGCAACATCAAAGGCAGGTTAACTAGCAAGTTAGTTTTTGTTTGTGGCAGATGTTCAGGTGCAATAAAGATTGCAAACAAACAGGAAACAACTTCTATCTCATTCCAGGGTGAAAAACTAGAGGTAGTCGATAGCTTCCGCTATCTGGGCGACCAAGTTAGTAGTGGGGGTGGGTGCGCTGAAAGTGTAGCTGCTAGAATAAGAATAGCCTGGGCAAAGTTTAGAGAGCTCTTACCCCTGCTGGCGAGAAAGGGACTCTCACTCAGAGTAAAAGGCAGACTGTATGACGCATGCGTACGAACAACCATGCTACATGGCAGTGAAACATGGGCTGTAACTGCTGAGGACATACGTAAGCTCGCAAGGAATGAAGCCAGTATGCTCCGTTGGATGTGTAATGTCAATGTGAATACCCGTCAGAGTGTAAGTATCTTGAGAGAAAAGCTGAACATTAGAAGCATCAGTTGTGGCGTGCAAGAGAGACGATTGCGCTGGTATGGACATGTGGTGAGAATGGAGGAGGATAGCTGCGTGAAAAAGTGCCACACCCTAACAGTTGAGGGAACCCGTGGAAGAGGTAGGCCCAGGAAGACCTGGGCTGAGGTGGTGAGGCAAGACCTTCGTACATTGGGCCTCACCGAGGCGATGACTACGGACCGAGACCTTTGGAAATGGGCTGTGCGTGAGAAGACCCGGCAAGCCAAGTAAGATCGTTGCCAGTGCCCCTGGACTGGTTCTTGTGCGGTTGGCACATGAGATGCACCATTTTGAGCGTGGCCGTTGCCAGTACCGCCTGACTGGCTCCTGTAGGATTTTCGAGCGAGATCGTTGCCAGTGCCCCTGGACTGGCTTGTGCGGGTGGCACATAAAAGACACCATTTCGAGCGTGGCCGTTTTCGTGCGGGTGACACGTAAAAGCACCCACTACACTCTGAGTGGTTGGCGTTAGGAAGGGCATCCAGCTGTAGAAACTCTGCCAAATCAGACTGGAGCCTGGTGTTGCCATCCGGTTTCACCAGTCCTCAGTCAAATCGTCCAACCCATGCTAGCATGGAAAGCGGACGTTAAACGATGATGATGATGATGATGATGATATATATATATATATATGTATATATTCTTTTATTTGTTGAGCAAATCGACCCCAGGACTTACACTTTGTAAGCCAAGTACTTATTCTATCGGTCTCTCTTGCCGAACCGCTAAGTGATGGGGGCGTAAACACACCAGCATTGGTTGTCAAGCGATGTTGGAGGGGCAAACACAGACACACAAACATATACATACAACCCCTAACTTTCTAGGATATATATATATATATATATATATACGACGAGCTTCTTTCAATTTCCATCTACCAAATCCACTCACAAGGCTTTGGTCGGCCCGAGGCTATAGTAGAAGACACTTGCCCAAGGTGCCATGCAGTGGGACTGAACCTAGAACCATGTGGTTGGTAAGCAAGCTATAAACACAACAAGACTCGTACTCCACAGCAGAAGTGTTAAGACCAGTTCCTCTGGTAATGAAAAGCACACATAGTGGTGCCACATAAAAGTGTCCATGCAGTGTCACGTAAAAGCACCTGTGTAGCACTACATAAAAGCACCCAGCACACTCTGTAAAGTGATTAGTGTTAGGAAGGGCATTCAGCCATAGAAACCATACCAAATCAGACTGGAGTCTGGTGCAGCTCCCCAGCTTGACAGCTCTGGTCAAACCATCCAACCCATGCCAGCATGGACAACGAACATTAAATGATGATGATGAAACTCTCACAATATACTTGGTCACCACCAAAGATTATATATATATATATCATTGGCCAATCAGCATAACAGAATCAATCAATTTTATAGGCCATGTTATTTCAAACCATGAACTTATGAAGCTCATACATTTTTCAAGGTATTAACAGCACAAAGAAAGTGAAATAACAACTAGATATCAAGAACAAGTTTGTTAGGGGCTTAGAACCAAACCTAGAAGGAAGATTCTGTAATACAATCAATCTGTAATACATGTAACCAATGGTAGTAATAGATAAAGTAATTTTTAGAAATAAAAATACTAACTTTAAGTTTGCAGTCTTGGACATTGCATTGAAGCATTCATCTCTTGAGAGGATTCGATGTGAGAAAAATTTGCCAGCAGGATCTATAAACCGAGTAATAGTATGTGCATACATACGTACACCAAATGTACATATGTGCAGCTCATACAGTTTGGAAATGTTTTCTAAGAACTGTAAAGTGTGTGGCCGAAGTCGAGTATGGTACCAGAGTAAGTTCATGCCATGTCTGAGCTGAAAATGGTGAACACCCTTGAAAAAGAAAATAAGAAAAAAAATTAATATAGGAAATAGTATGTAAATAAGGAAAATACTGAATAGCTTTGTTCTTCCTTGCCAAACTAATTGATCTCTCTGAAGACATCTATTTCAGTCTTTAGAAACATGCTGTGCGTTCCATTCCCAAACCATGCAACCTCTCCAACTCTGCTAACTATCAGTCTATTGCTCTCACTTCTAACATCTCAAGGGTTGGAAACAGATATCGGTAACAAACTCCTTCACATTATCTTTTTCTCCCTATTCATTGACCACTAATATGGTTGATCCAGATCTATAGGAAATTTAGCAAAAGTAACAGTGTTACAATGGGACAAAGCCTTAGTTGAGATGTTTGTCTTTGGTATTGTAGTGATGATCTCCTTTTAAGAGGAACTTTAATATTTGTGGACATCTGGTGGCCCACATATTATAAAGTGAATGTTTCAGAACTTGCATGAACACATACTGCACAAACTCAGCTACATTGTAATTAGGTTGCAACCTATTTTACTGGACAAGTGAAATTTTGTTTTTATCATCAACCAATTAAAAAGATTCAGTCATTTCCCCTCAAATGGGACCAACTTCACACTTTTCATTTAGTCTTCAAATAGGTGATATGTATATAGTAGAATTGTCACAACACACATACACATATATATGTATACAAACACATATGTACACACATACACAGGTAACAACACACATACACAGCATTTTCTAGGCAAATACACACACATACACAAATGTATATTTAGACCTATTGAAATAGAAGAATGCTGAATTCACTGAATACCTATTACATGTTAATCATAAGCATTACACTGTTTTTCAGCTTATATATGGTCTATCAAAAGAGACCTAATAATTCTTAAGGTTGGACTAGAAAATTTTGTCTACAACAAATTTGTACCATCTGAGCAGGACTAAGCATACAAGTAGCAAGTAGAAAATGCATCTACATCACATATTTTTCAGTCTCTATTTGTCTCTCATTTTCTCAAATCAGAGGTTTCTTAGCAGACAGTAGCACTGAAGCATATGCTCACAGCACTCCCTTCACCTTCCATTCTATTAGTTCTGTGATATGCTACACTTTTTCTTCTTGTCCATTAACTGTCAGTTGTTCTGACCCTGCCGACTACTTCTATATTGATGATGCAAGCTTTCATTTCTGCTTAACATTTTGAACATTGTATGCAAGCATTATCAACATGCAACCTAAACTCATGCAAGACATCAAAACTTCCATGAAGAGAGAGAGAGGGAGTTAGAGAACATCATTCATTAGAGACATGACAACTGTATCTCTTGCCACACATATCAAAACACAAACACAAACACACATATATATATATAATTAAAACATAGGGTAAAAAATCAGATATTAATTAATATCGATCTATTACCAGGAAACCAGCAACTTGTATAGGATTCTGAGAATTATGATTCCATTACAGTTCGCGCTGAAGAGAAGCAGACATTCGGTAAGAGTGTTGATTTCGAAACCAGTCCGTGGATAATAATGTTTTATTTATGTAATTTTCACTGTCTTGCCCGCATACGTTTTGGTATTTCGCTGAATTTCGTTTGAGAACCATTAGGTCTTAGTAGACACAACATGTGGTCTATTTCTAGCACATTAAATGTCCACTTTACTGGTCATAGTTATATATAAATATATATATATATATATATATATATATATATATATATATATATAGGTATGTTGATGCAAACAGGAAAAATAGAATTCAAAATATGAGTATATGTATATTTTTATTAATATTTAGCAAAAGTAACAGAGTGACTGAAACTCTCGGACCTTGAGTCATTCTGTTACTTCTGCTAAATATTAATAAAAAAAATGTATATATATATATATAATGTTTGTCTTCTTTGCTGGCATGGACTTCTATCAGTTTCCATCAACCAAAACCACACACGAGGTTTTGATCAGTCTGGGACTATAGTGGAAGATACTTGCCCATAGTACCATGCAGTGAGACTGAAACCAAAAACATGTGTTAAGCAACCAAGCTTCCTAACCAAACAGTCAAGTCTTCGTGTGTCTGTGTGTGTACAGATGTGCATGTTTCTGCTGATGCATATTGCAAAATCATCATCGTCATCATCATCATCAAATTGAACTGATAAATTTTTTAAGAACACCTTTGTTCAACCCAAGTTATATAGACACTCCCTTCTTGCTTTGTCATAAATGCAATTAACCAGTGATTGGCCCACTGGGCACCTATAACTAAAGACACAAGACACTAGTGTTCACAAAAAGCAATAGTGAAAAAGGGAAAAAAAAAGACATATTTACTTTTAAGTTTGGTGGTATGTCATCATTAGTTGTATGTATCAAAGTTTGATCCAAATCAACAAGAAGAACAAGTTTTCTGGTGTTTTTCAAACGAATTTCATCAGCTCGACCCAGTTCCAAGGCTTGCTTAAATCAAATGAGACAAAGTCATAATCATAAGCATGGAATAACCTCAAAGTTTTCAAAACAAATGAATACTAAGAAATAATAATAAGAAAAGCAAGAGAAATAAAAACTGTACTCAAATAATAAATAATTAGTTAACACCGGGGTTAAGTTTGCCTTTCAGCATTCAAGGGTCAACAGGAGAAAGTACTAGGGTTTGATAGAATTGACTATTCTCCTCCCATAAATTTGAGACCTTATGCTTATGTTAGAAATCAATATTTGAAATTTGTATTAATTTCTTTTTAACTATTATGATTTACAAAAACCACTCATACATAATCATATAGACATACATACACAACTGATTAGTCTAATTACAATTTAGTGCTCCATCATTCTGACTATTTACTAATAACTTTCTTAATGTGTATATTTTAATAAAATTCTACAGAAAGCATTCACTAATAACATTTTTTATTTGTACTAAAGTAAACTGAGTAATTTTTTTTACCATGCCTTCCAGTTTCATGTAAACAATGAATAATATTGATCAGGATAATGTCATAGATGTTTTTTATATGTTGTGCAATGACCATTAGCAAGATACTGAACGGTGAAAAACAAATGGAGTTTTTTACTTCCTGAGGAAAAAAACAAAATGTTTTTTTTCTTTTCTAAATTTTATCAACATAATTGTCAATTATATCTTTCAAAATGTATCTCTGGAAAATGTTGTTAAAAATTATGAAGAAATTATAGGGTCGATTAGCTCGACTAAAAGGCGGTGCTCCAGCATGGCCACAGTCAAATGACTGAAACAAGTAAAAGAGTAAAAGAGAGTAAAAAGAGTAAACAATGTCAAGAAGTATTAAACTCCAGTTATACCAATTCATATTTCCCCTGATCCTTGGATGTCTTTAAGTTGCAAATACTCTGACCAGACAAGTTCTTTTCTACCAATGTCTTTCCTACAGACATTGACCTGAGCATTAGCCAAATAAATCTCACAACTTTTTGAAAGGGCCTGCAACTACCCTTCTTCTCATGACTAATTTTTTAAGAGAATAAAAAACAAAATTTTCATGTAAGCCTCAGATTTCAATTGAGAGTGCTGTTAGATTAATGCTTTTTCCCAATTATATTAGCAACTTAAAAATGGAATGAATTCAACAAGAAAAAACAAAACTGGCATATGAAATACATATACCACACATTAATATTCATACACATATGCTACATGCAATAATAGCATAATATAAGTTAACACAAAATACTATATGGAATCACTTCAGTAATTCTTCTGAATATTTAATTTCTGTTGAAAGCTTTTTTTAACTTTTATTCGAAAATATTATGCTTCAATCTCTTTAAAATTAAATAACACTAAAATTTAAATAATTCTATTGAATTAATAATACATTCAACCAAGGCAGCAAGCTGGTAGAATTGTTAGCACACCCGGTAAAATGCTTAGCTGTATTTCATTTGTCACTACATTCAAATTCTACCAAGGTCAACTTCGCTTTATTTTTTCAGGGTCAATAAAATAAGTACCAGTTGAGAACTGGAGTTGATGTAGTCGACTTAACCCCCTTCCCATAAATTGCTGGTCTTGTGCCAAAATTTGAAGCCAATAATATACTCCACCTATTCTATATTCTAACAAGAAAATTGATTGAAAATATAAAAGGTAAAATAGTTTGAAATACTGACCTCCTCACTGACAATAAGTTCTGGAATACTATGAACCATAGCTACAGTAGCACTGACTGTTTCTTTTCGGTCACCGGATGCACCCATTTCACTACAAAGAGAATCATGCATTTAATAGATACTTAAATTCCAATACAGGTACAATATTTCCATGATAATATCATCATCAATTTAGTTTCACTTTCCATGCTGGCATGAATTGGACAAACTGTCACAGTCTAAATCAGTTCTTTTTGAAATTACTGCCCTTCTAGATGGTTGGAATCCCTTTTGAACACCAGCCATTTTTCAGAGTATACTGGGTGCATTTTATAGTGACATCAATACTAGATACTGCCTTGTCCTCAACAAAACTCTGTTCTACAATGTCTCTGTTCTTTCAAAGCAAATGTAACTGAGAGGGTGAAAGAAAGAAAAAGTATGAATATGAGTGTGATGAAGAAAACAGTGATAGGATGGTAGAGGAGGTGTTAATGAGAGTGAGAGAGGGGGGGGCTGATTGCTACATGTTTGTTGCTAGTATGAATACATAGGAAACAGCATGAGTAGCATGATGGAATAGCAATAAAGAACACAGAGACACACAAATAGACAATGAGTGATGGATAGCAACAGAGATAGAGGGTGAGGGTAAGTGAGAATGGTAGATGACAATGAAAAATCACAAGGATCACACGGTAAGATAGCAAGTAAGGGATAAATGACAGCGATAGGTGATAGATGTCAATAATGGACCTTTTATGCCATGATGGAAGGGAGGTGATTGCTAGAGGATGATGGCAGAATGAAAGTTGAGAAATAATGGAAGGAATGAATATAGAAAGACCAAATGCCATCTCTTATTACACAGGTAGTGTGGTGAATGATTTTTTTTTCATAGGTACAATGCCTCAGACTCCAAAGGAGACAATGCTGTCACATTAAAGCCATTATGGTAATATATCCATCCTCATTTATCAAATTCATTCACCACTGATCCAGAATAACAAAGTAGACTAGTTATGAACGTTGTTATACTTATCATGAATTGATTTGTGATAACACAGCTCAGTGAAGCATCAAAGATTCTGTTTGATCATAGACACATGCACCACTGACCATCCAGTGCTCAGGACAACTTGGGATCTCAGAACAAAACCTATTTTCCCCATATATTCCATTATTCCTTTTTTACTGAATCGTTTAATACAGTGTTTTGGAACCAAACACCTCTGATAAATGAGTATAGATGTATATGATACATTAGCTGGCTATATAAATAACCTTCATGACTAGTGCAGAACAGAAAAGAATTTCTTAAAGACAAGGGAACACATTTATAAAAAAAAGGGTTTTTTTCAAATTTAAACTTCCACTTTCCATGCTGGCATGGGTTGGATGGTTTGACTGAGAACTGGCATGCGTTGGATGGTTTGACTGAGAACATGGGTTGGATAGTTCGACTGAGAACTGGATGGTTTGACTGAAACCTTGCCAAATCAGACTCCAATCTGATTCGGCAAGGTTTCTACAGCTGGATGCCCTTCCTAACACCAACCACTCCAAGAGGGTAACGGGTGCTTTTTACGTACCACCAGCACGGGTGCCAGTCAGGTGGCACTAACATTAGCCACACTCGAATGGTGCTTTTTATGTGCCAGTCAGGTAGCATTGGCATTGAAATATAGCAGCAAGAAAAAAATTAATTCAATCATTAAAGGATTTTAAATTACATTTGTAACAAGTTGTTTTTTATTTATATATCAACATGAGATGGAGCCTCATTTGAAGATACAGTACCAAGAAGATGGAGCCCCTTTCACAAGCCCTACAGAGGGCACACACTTATTTTTCAAAAAAATTATAAAAAGTAAAGTAATTACTTTACATATATAAAACTATATATATTCTTGTTGGAAATTGACTGGACTAATATAATCTTCATCATTTGACTTTTCAGCCTATAGATCGGCCCTGTCATATTCTAAGGGTTAAAAATATATAAATCAATAAAAACAGAAAATAACAAAATAAAAGAATCTTACTTCCTAAGATCAGCACCACAATCAGCACACATGTCTTTCATTACAGTAGGATGGGTGCAGGCTTCAATATGTATAACCACCATGCTGTAACAAAAGATCAAATCAATAATTTTATATTCCCTTTGATGTCAACTGTCTATTTCTACATTTAATTTACCTGTGGAAAGCATTATAAATCACAAACAAGATGCACATTGTTTTTATTTATTTTAATTTTTCAAATAAAAAGAAAATATTTTTCTATAGTAGCTTGTGTTCCACAAGTTTCTCAGTTGACTGGAAGAGTAGTATTTATAATTGAATGTTCTGTCTAAAACTAGAGACAGAGCCTATATGCCAAGTAGAACAAAGGAGGTTAGTAAAGTGATGTACCTTATGTAGACACAACACAATAAATAAATCTTAACATAGAGGAGGCAGCTCCCAAAATTAAGTGGTGCTCCAAAGCAAACCAAAATTATTGTTCAGTATGTATGAAACAATGGTGAATGAATATTAATGTGATTGATTATCTTAGTTAATGAATATGATTGGCTATTTAGGTTAATGAATGTCAGTCACGGTACAAATGTTTGCTGTAGTAATTAACAAAAAGAAGAAAAAAATTAACTAAAAGAACATTTAAATATTTTGGGAAATTAATAAAAGGAGTCACAGTGCTTCTTCATTTAACTCTTTAGCATTCAAACCAGCCATATCCAGGCCCAAATATTCTGTTTCTTTTTTGTTGAAACTGGCCAGGTCCAGCCTCTCACACCAACCCTACAATGTAACTCTAAAAATAAACAATCATATCATTGAAATCTCTAAGCAATGAGATAATGCATGGTTAATTCGAAACAATGTGAATAAATAAGCCTTATATTTGATTGCATGGGTCAGACAAGAGTATGTAAAATCAGAGATTTTCTACAACTGGATTCCATTTCAGCTGCTAACCCCACTTGTTTCCAAGTAAACTAATTAATAATCTTCATGGAGTAGTTGAATCAATTTTCTGTATATTACTGGTACTTATTTTCTCAACCATGAAAGGACAAGTTAACACTAGAGAGATTAGAACTTAGTAGTTAAAGGGACAAAACTAAATACTTCAAGGTCATTTAATCTAACTCTTCAACATTTGTAAGTCTAAAGACAGATTTTCAAGGGAGGAGAAATAGTAAATTGTGAAGATCTTATCACTTTCAAGGACTATAGTGAGATAAATGAAACAAAATCATAAACACAAATTATAGAATTACTTATATGATCACAAGAGCTGAAAGCTACTGTATGAGAGTAACAACCATATAAAAAATAAATCCAGAAGACACAAAAAAATTAGAAAGATATAGTTATTCTCTAACAGCATAAGAGTTAAAGCTGACTTGCCTTAACCCTTTAGCAATTAAACCAGTCATATCAGCTCAAATATTCTACCCGTTTTATGTTCAAGTTGACCAGAGATGGCCTCTCATACATGCTCTACAATGTCAATCTGAAAATATTCACATTACTACAGTTATGAGACGGTGCATGATTAATTCAAAAGAATATGATTAAATAAGCATTACATTTGACAAAGTAATGTGAATGCCAAGAGTTAAACCATTCCTCATTCCATTAAACTACTGAGCAAAACTTATGTATAAATTATCTAAACCTAGATGTGTTAAGACTGGTTCCTCTGGTGGTGAAAAGCACTCGTGGTGGTGTCACGTAAACGCACCAGTGTGACAGTGTGTAAAAGTGCCCATGCGACGCCACATAAAAGCGCCCATTCAGCGCTATGTAAAAGCACCCATGCAGTGCCTCATAAAAACACACAGCACACTCTGTAAAGTGATTAGGAAGGTCATCCAGCCATAGAAACCATGCAAAATCAGACTGGAGTCTGGTGCAGCTCCCCAGCTCTGGTCAAACCGTCCAACTCATGGACAATGGATGTTTGATGATGATGACTTTACTGAATCAATGAAAATTCCAGCAATTCTAATATATTTGAAGCTCATTCAATAAAACTTATTTTCCCTTTAATGAGTTTATGAAACCTAAACTTTTTGTTCCCCACCCCCACTGTACCCTGAGGGTATGTTCTGACATATCCCACTCTCATCATCTCTATCTCTAAGTCTCCTTCTCCCTTCAAACACTAACTACTGTGATGGAAGAGATTCCTAAATAAAGTTAATGCTTAGTTTAAGCTTCTAAAGATCAATAAAGAGAGGACAGAGATTGTTGGTCGTAAAAGGAAGGAATAAGGAAAAGTGCTGAGTGCCGGATCAGGCGATGAGAAACAAGAGTGATGTTAGTGGAAGAAGGGAGTAAAACAGGAGTCGTAAATACATGGTCAAAAAGAGTTCTGAAGAACGATGAAGATAACGGTAGCAATAGTAAAAATAGGATACATCCTCTCCATAAGTTTGTGGGAAATCCTATTCAAGTGTGCCTCCACCTCGACTTTGTTTCCTCATAACTTTTTTTTTAAATGGGTACTTTTTAATGAAATTTTCTACAAACACCTTTCAGAGTGTGTAGACTATGAGTATATTGGAATTTAATATGAAAAAAAAATGGTGGGTTCACACACAAATATATCACATATATCTAGAAATAGATGCAGGCACGGCTGTGTGGTAAGTAGCTTGTTTACCAACCATATGGTTCCAGGTTCAGTCCCACTGCGTGGCACCTTGGGCCAGTGTCTTCTACTATAGCCTCGGGCCAACCAAAGCCTTGTGAGTGGATTTGGTAGACGGAAACAGAAAGAAGCCCGTCGTATATATGAATGTATGTGTGTGCATGTGTGTGTGTGTGTGTGTGTGCTTTTGTGTGTCTGTATTTGTGCTTCCATCATCGCTTGACAACCGATGTTGGTGTGTTTACGTCCCCGTAACTTAACGGTTCGGCAAAAAGATACCGATAAGAAAAGTACTAGGCTCACAAAGAACAAGTCCTGGGATCGATTTGTTCGACTGAAGGCGGTGCTCCAGCATGGTCGCAGTCAAATGACTGAAACAAAAAATAAATTGAAACTAGAAATTTCAAAAAAATTTTGTCACGTGTGTGCTCACCACTTTTCTTTTCACATCAAATTCCTCTATAATCGTAATTTACTCCCTCTGAAAGGTACTTGAAGATTTCACTAAAAAAATACTCATCTTTTTGAAAGCTATAAGGAAACAAAGCCAACTCGTATGAATTTTCTGAAATTCTTCTCCCCACTCCCACTCCCGGAAAACTTTTTTCACAACAAATTCCGATATAATCAGAATCTACACGACCTGAAGCGGAATTGTAGAAAATTTCATTAAAAATATCCATTTTTCTGGAAGTTATGAGGAAGCAAAATTTGGCGGGGGCACACTTACGTAACACGTGTTCAATAATTCTTGAATATTATTTCTAGGACAGTAAGTTTGGCAGAGTCGAAATGTTTCTATACTTATTTGTTTGACTGTCGATCCTTCGCTTTCATTTTCACTTTCATTTCAAAAGAATTGAAAATAAATGGTTTAAATTTTATCCTATATTTATTGGAAGTTTCTGAAGTTCCTTCTAAGAAACAGGAGCGTACCAAACACCAAGATTTCAATATAAAGGGAAAAAATAAATATTACTGAATATGAATGACACTAAAAGACTATTGCAGCTATTACAAGAAGTTGTAGTTATATAGAGGGAGGAAAAAGAGGATTACTTCCACACAACTAGGGATACAAGAATATAAGAAAATTGGGCGCTGTCATGGTATTAGCTGTCAGAAGTGAAAGTAGAAAAATCTGACAAGGAACGTTACTGCTGGTTTGAGTTGATTCTTTGGCTACTGACAGCTAATACCATGACTGGCCGGAGCGAGCTATCTGTCTGTCTGTCTCTCTCTCTCTATCTATCTATCTATCACTCGAAAGTTATTGGAACAAATTTGACACCTATATCCATGCGTTTGAAAACACACAGAGTATAAAGGTACTACTAAAGCAGAGTGGTCCCGAACGCGCAGTCGCGCGTCCGCGCTAGCTAGTCGTGAGTGGTCGATCCTATTATTTTTAAACTTCAAACTTCATTTGTTTTCTATTTTGATAAATTCTCTCTGTTGAAAATTATATTTTTATATTTTAAATAATTTGCAATTTCAGAAAATATATTTTTATATTAAATTTGCGTTTTCTAATTTGATAAATTCTACGGACACAAACAGAGGTGAACGAGTGATAGATAGATAGATAGATAGAGATAGTGAGATAGACAGACAGACAGATAGATAGCTCCGGCCAGTCATGGTATTAGCTGTCAGTAGCCAAAGAATCAACTCAAACCAGCAGTAACGTTCCTTGTCAGTTCTTTCAATTCTGATAGCTAATACCATGACAGTGCCGAAAATTGATTTGGGGTTGAAAAAGTACCTGGGTTTAAAAAAAATCTATTTTAATCGTGTATATAAAAAAAAAATAAGATAAAAATTTAAAGGAAAATCTTTTGAATTTTCATCTTATTCTTTTGTTTATAATTCAGATGCAAAAAAAAATTGTCGAAACCAATATAGTATTGTAATATATTTAAAAAAAACTAAACTTTGTTTTAAAACACAGGTGCATTTTCAACCACAAACCTATATTAGAGAGAGAAAAGAGAACTGGAGTACTTAGAACTGTCTCGTAATATATTCACACTTTTGCACTGTATTTTAATCTAAAACCCGAAAAAAATTAAAATCCACTATCCCTCTAAAGCCATAAAAGATAGATTTTTAACTTTCGCGCGTAAGTTGCAGGAGAGACAGTTAATTTTACCATTCAGCCTTCAACCAAACAAAATCGGTACCAGTCATAATATGAAATCAATGAACAATTTTCCCTTCCCTTGCAAAACTGGCCTTGTATCTTACTGCATGTATATAAGAATAGGACCAATTAAAGAATATCAACCACGGTAATTAACAGGATACCTGTCTCTAATTACAAAAATACTGTTGTCACTAATTACAAAAATACAGTTGTAGATATGTATAATTGTGTGTTTGTGTGTAACAGTGAGTTGTCTAATATATATATATCAACGAAAACAGTCACTGGGTTTTGTGATAAATAGATACTGTAACAGTTTTACGTATATTGCCACGGGCCTAGAGTTCGCTACCCATGCTATTGGATATTACTCTGTGTGTGTGTGTGTGTACAATGTATACATACATGTGAGTTTAACTCTTCGATAGATATCTGTCAATACACACAAATACATGTATAAACATTTTTTTTATATACAGGAAGCACAAGACCATTTCTCAGCGAAAAGTATACAACCGGTGCTCTCAATACAGTAATATTATCACTGGAAATTAGTTTATTGTTACTCGAATCGTACGTAATCCAACAGAATGTTTTTTTTAATTGGAACCATATCACCAGTAATCCCGCCCTTAATCTTTATAAAATTTACACCTATCTGAAGTGATGTCACTCGACCTACAATAAATATTTCAAACAGTTGTTGCATTTTACCCTTATGGAAAACATTAGTATCACGATTTCCCGTTTTATCTTTCCGTGCACTTCATATCTATGTAAAGAAAGATGATCTCAAATTAGCACGAAGATTCGTTTATTCTTAGAAAGTAGGGTAAATGAGAAATTAGATGTTCAAGCATTTCTACATCCTTGAGGCAATCTAAGCGGGGATCGAAACTTGTTGAAAATTCAATTCATTGTGAAATATGGTAAATCATGTCCTTAATCTGTGAGGGCCAGCGACGGTTATGAGCACTTCTCAGACTAGCATCTATTAATAACAATAACCGCCAATCGGGGTTTCTAAATTTACCACAAGGTAACAAATTTAGGACTGGGTGCAGTTGATTAAATTCCACATCGGTACTTGATTGGTATTTATTTTAACGTATCCCGAAATGAAAAGTCGACCCCGGCGGGAACCAGACCTTTCTGTACAAGGAAATAAAAAAAGGGAAAAGTCGACGAAGAAAACTTCAGGTTATTTAATCGACCTCGCTTTGATGCTGAAGAAAATCGAGTTTGGCGCTATCATTATAATAATTCCACAATGTTAACGATTCATCGAGCGAGAAGCAACTCGTTAACATCTAAAAATATGCTTTCGGTAACACGAAGAGGGAGTTGTAAACAGGTCATGTATGCATGCAAACGTCGCAACCCTACCACGCATAGAAGACATAAAAACACACACACGCGCGTATTTATAGATTACTGTAATGATCAAAACATATAGAAGAAAACAAACGACTCACCCTTTTTCTAGATCTTGTCCCTCTTGAGCAACGACTTCTAAAACTGTGCCAACATGGCTTGATTTCAGTTTCTGCAGACTAACAGTGTCGTCATCCTTTATATTACAAATGTTTTCTTCATCTGGAGGTTTCTCACTGGTGTTTACTAATTTGTAAAATCCTAGAAGAGCTCCTTGAGATACTTTACTACCTTTCCGCACCTTCCATTTCATAATTCTAATGCGGCCAGGAGCCAGCACTTTGATAGTATTACTAGAACTCTCCGCCATCTTTCAATCATCACTCTCTCTCTCTATCTTTTGCTCTTTCTCTTTTTGGCTCTATCTTACTCTTTCTATCACTTTCTCTCCCACTCTGTATTTTTCTCTCTCTCTATCTTTCTCTCTACGTTCCTGAAACGGTAAACGTTCGTCTTCTGTATGCGCGTTGTATGAGCTGTTTTTGTCGTTCTTTCTGTATTTATGTGTATGCACACTTGTGTGCTTGGCCTGTCAGTATGTGTGCGTGTGTGTGTGTGTATATATATATATAGAGATAGATAGATAATAAACGTATATGTGTGTGTGTGTATGTATATATATATATATATATATATAGAGAGAGAGAGAGAGAGAGAGGTGTTTATCAATATTAAATCATGCCTATGAATGTCTACTGCATTTATATTTCTTAAACCTACCTACCAATGACGATAGTTTGTTTCTAATTAATGGTCACGTTAACCGTTTTGGGCGATTTTTCGAACTTTGAACATGTAATATGACAGGCAAAAGAAAACGAACTGTAGTGGTTACAAAGTGAGAGGTAAATAAATAATTGTTAATAATCCGTAAAACTCGTCAACAATCAATAATAAAGGCAGCTTTCGTTTTATCGACGTAAAAACACGGAACTCAATAGTTAGGTACATTAAAATGAAGGTTTAAAAATATGTACTCCATTAGTTGTTATGACTCGGCAACAAAATGAAACTAGATTCTTTTTCTTTTGAAACTTTCTGGCGATGTTAGAAGCACTTTGGTTGTTACTGTACCAGAGCTACATATTACAAAGTGATATGTGAGTCAACCTGCACAGCAGACGAATATATCGCTGAGGCGTCTAGCCTCGCTTTGATACACTAGCCTGACTTTGATACAGTAGCCTCGTTCTGAGACACTAGCCTCGTTCTGAGACACTAACCTCGTTCTGAGCTATACTGTAGGAACTCTCAGTTCCTGCCAAGTTTCGTGCAAAAATACATGCCTTCTCTGCAGCTCCACACGCAACTCACATGTTTATTCACCTCGACACAAGATATATGGTTCGTAAACGAAGATATTTTATTGCACGCATTTTCAAAATGACTGCTCTCATTACACACTTGCATACAAACTGTAATACTTCTTTCAGTGCAAAAGAAAAAAAATCAGAACTTTCTTTGTCTGTAAACACACGTTTTTGTATCATACTACATGCTTCGACCACAAAAGGTGAACACAGAATAAACAATATATTTATACACAAAAATGTCTTATGGTGATTTATAGTAACTTTTTTTCCTTGTAATAATACGCACTTCAACAGTCAATGACAGCCACTATGAAAAGGTGACTCCGATATGAAAATATTTATATATATACATGTATGTATATATATATATATATATATATATAGTGGTTCATCAGATGCCTCGTTCAAAGAAAAATGTGTGTTACTAAGGAAACACATGCACGCTAATTTTGAATACCCCACGTGGACACAACACAGCTGCCTGAGCTATCCGTTACATCTAACAGTACAACCACATACCATTTTACAAACTTTTCCCCAGTAATTGACATCTTTCTGTTACACATCTCACCATGAATAACAGTTCTTTACCTTGTTTTACAGGTGATGTGAAAGTGTGGTTCTCACAGATTGAATCAACGTTTACCACGAACAATATTGTCTCCGAAGCCCAACAGCTCCATATATTACTTGACACAATACCACCATCCCTGACAACCACTGTGAGGGACCTGATAACTGAACTCCCACATGATGCCACATATAGGAGCATTAAGCAGGAGATTTTTCAATGCACGTCCTTGTCAGAAGAAAGAAAATCTCAAACCCTCATCAATGACAAACCCTCACAACTTTTGCTCTGCATAAAGGAATTGGCCCAAAATGCACCTGCTGATAGTGCTTTATTGAAACAACTACTTTTTTCCTGGTTGCCCTCTAATGTTCAAGCCTCTATGGTGGAGACGACTCCCATCAAACAAATAGCCTCCATAGAGTACACCGGCAACACCACTAAGCCGATCCCAGTACCACTGGATACCTACTCACACCCACTAGTAGCATCAGTTTCCACTAATAAGGACCTTGCCTCAGCTGCTATCCTAAAGGCAATAGCTGAATTAACGAGAGAAATGCAACTCCTTCCAGGTCACATTCATCAAGACAGCGTTCTTTCAATCGCTCCTTCTCACCTTGCCATCACTCGTCCTCTGCTCATTCATCCATATGCTGGTACCATGCAAAGTTTGGAGCTTCAGCACGTAAATGTACCCAACCCTGTACTTTTTCTCAACAGGAAAACAACCAACCAGAGAATTGAGCATGATACATTCTCTGCAGCAGCCAGTGGCCAATCGTGCATTTTTCATAACAGACTAGATATCCCACACCAACTGCCTTATAGATACAGGTGCTGCCTGCAGTATCTGGCTGTTAAAACTCCTCACAGATAAACCACTGTTATCACTAGTGACTCTACAGACAGTGAACCATTCACCGATTCCAACTTTCAGCCAGATATCTCATTCGTTGGATCTAGATCTGCGACGTAACTTCAAGTAGATTTTTACAGCCGCAGATCTCTCTTACCCAACATTAGGTGCAGACATTTTGCACCACTTCCATTAGCTTGTGGACATGCGCACTCGATGCTTATGGGACGCGACCACAGAACTTTCTATCCCAGGTAAAAGGCCACTAACCCCTGCAGTTAGTCCAATCTTTTTCATTGCTGCCATGGACAACCCATACCATACACTCTTGAACTCATATCCAGAGCTGACTAACCTAAATTTTTTTACTGCTGCTCCAACTCACACCACCACCCATTTCATCGAAACTAAAGATGCTCCAGTTTTTCTCACCCTCACTGCCTCTCCTCAGAGAAGCTAAAGGCGGCCCAGGTGGAATTTAACCACATGCTCCAGTTGGGTATAATCCATCCCTCTAATAGCTCCTGGGTGTCACCCTTGCACATGGTTCCAAAGCATTCCAGGGACTGGCAGCCCACTGATGACTACAGGTGGTTAAACTCCATCACAGTTCTAGACAGGCACCCAATACCCCAGAATCAGGGTTTTGCATCATCTCACCACAACTGCAGAGTATTCACCAAACTGGACTTGATTAAGGCATACCATCAGATTCCTGTGAATTCAGAGGATATTCCAAAGACTGTCGTAACCACTCCTTTTGGCATCTTTGAATTCCTAACTATGCCATTTGGTTTACGGAATTCAGCCAGTACATTTCAAAAGTTCATAGATGAAGTTGTCTGAGACTTAGACTTCATTTATATGTACATCGACGACATTTTGATAGCTAGTGCCTCACCCAAGGAACATCTTCATCATGTACATCAGCTGTTCGAGCGATTCTAGACTTACTAAGTGCCGATCAACTCTACCAAATGTGTTTTTGGTGCATCTTCTTTGACCTTCTTAGGTCACATTATCAGCCCCAAAGGCATATCGCCACTGCCTGACAAGGTAAAGGCATTGCAGGAGTTACCTCCACCCACCTCATTACATCAGCTCTGACATTTCTCGGGACTATTCAACTTCTATTGGCACTTTTTTCCTCATTCAGCTGAAATCCATTATCTGTTAAACACACTCCTTCAGAATAGGAAAAAGAGGAATGAGCCAATAGCATTGGACTCCATCCAATTTGATTCCTTCAACACAGCAAAGCAGCAACTCGCTCAGGCATCACTTCTTGCCCACCCCATCATGGATACTCAGCTATCCCTTGTAGTGATGCCAAGGGATGCTAGCTATCCCTTGGCATCCAACACTGCCATAGGCGCATTGTTACAACAATTTCACCAGCAACAACTCCAGCCTCTTGCCTTTCCTCTCACTAGCTTAAACCAGCTGAAACTCACTATAGCACTTTCGGACAGGAGCTGTTAGCTATGTATTTAGCAGTCAAACATTCCTGGCACACACTCGAGGGATGCCAATTCACGATTTTTACAGACCACCGTCCACTCACCTTTGCCCTGCACTTGAAGCCTGACAAGTACTCTACATGAAAAACCAGGCACTTGGATTTCATTTCCCAATTTACTGCCAACATCCGCCATATCTCTTGTGTAGATAACACTGCAGCAGATGCCTTATCACGCCTACCACTGAATTCACTATCATCACCCACAGATATCAACCTGCATCTCCTGGCTAAAGATCAACCTCACTTAAAGACAATCGATATATCCTCACCTGCCTTTACCACATGCAACTTCAATTACTTCCCAGTACCCACAGCTGACGCACAGATTTTGTGCAATACTTTCATGAATTCTCCTTGTCCTTTTGTTCTGGAGACCGACAGGCAAACAGTCTTCAGCACACTGCATAACCTGTCACACCCTGGTGTCACCGCCACAGTAAAACTCATTTTGGCTAGATTCTTTTGACCAAATATGAGATGAGACATCACTGCTTGGTCACGCTCCTGCCTTTTCTGTCAGAAGTCAAAGGTGCATAGGCACATCCGTGCACCCCTTGGCACATTCAACACACCAGATGTGCATTTCAACCATGTACTCATCGACCTTGTCAGACCTTGGCCAGTCAGCCAGGGATATACCTACCTGCTCACCCGCATTGATCGTTTCACATGTTGGCCAGAAGCTATTTCTTTAGTAGATGTCACTGCAGTATCTGCTGTCAAAGCTTTTCTCACAGGATGGATATTATAGTACGAAGTCCCTACCACCATCACTACCAACTGTGGAAAACAGTTTAAATCGCAACTCTTCCACAAGTTCACGAAGACCATAGGTACATGTTGGATTCAAACCACCAGTTACCATCCACAATCCAATGGTATGGTGGAACGATTCCACCCAGATCAGCAGTGTTGGAGTGAATATCTTCCAATAGTCCTTCTTGGCTGTTGAACCTCGATAAAGGAGGATCTCAGTTATTCCCCAGCAGAACTTGTTTATGGCACACCTTTTCAGTTACCAGGCCAGATGTTGACCCCAGTGGGTCTGTCCACACAAAACCCCACTATGTACATACACAGACTTTGCAAATAGATGCAAGAACTGCCACCCATGTCAACACGACACCAAACCATTAAATTATCAGTTCCAAAAGACATTGATTCTTGGACCAATGTGTTTCTACAAAATAACGCTGTGAAAACTCCTCTCACGTCTTCATGCATGGAAGCCTATCGCATCCTGTCACACACAGACAAACTATATACCATAGACATTAATGGTAAAAAGGAAACTGTCTCAAGAGAGAGGCTTAAGCAGACATACACAGACAGTGATACAATACCACCTCATACACCTCACATTCACAGTACAACAAAAAACAAACATTACTCCGCTGCAACCACCACCAACACCATCACACACACTGACCCCTCCTCCATCTACATATGTCACTATGACTCGTAGTGGTTGCCGTGTACATTGGCCCACCAAGCTATCTAAAACTATATACATCTGAACTATAATGAACTATTTGTAAACTTACCAAAGACTTTTCAACATGCATCACCAATGACGCAGTTTTGTTCTTCACAGTATTCCTTCAAACTTTACCTAATTGACTTGAACATTTTGCTTATTTCTTTGTGTTCATATTCTGTTTACCATTATGCTTTACCTTTTCATTTCAGTTTCTCATTTTTTTGCTGTATTGCATCCTTCTGTTTGTAGTCAATGTTCTTACCTGCTTTTTGCACTGCATATTTACATACGCCATCTATTTTTTTTTTTTTTTCAATTTTTTCAAGTCTAGCAGGAGGCTATGTATAAGAGCTACATATTACATAGTAATATGTGAGTCATCCTGCACAGCAGATGAATATATTGACAAGGCATCTAGCCTCACTTCGATATACTAGACTTGCTTTGTTACAGTAGCCTCGGTCTGCTAAAAGATCTCAAAAATGTTTAGTGCCATTTCCTGTGTATCTGGTTTTATATAAGAGTGACCGTCTCCTAGAGATATGTTTTAACAAAAGCTAAGGGGTACCTCTCTCCCAGTGGTCTTCCAACATGCTGGACATCAACCTGGAATTTCAGAGAGTCTCTGCTATTGCTAGATAGATGTAGAATGTATGCTAGGTTCATTTGTGCGAGGTCTCTCATGAGTGCTGCTGGTAACATGGAATCCAGTATAACCTGTTGCATGGTTGGGTTGTCAGTGATTAAACCACTCCCTCACTAAGCTTGCAATGGTTGAAGAAATTACCAATGATTGATTAGTTGTTAAAGGGCCTGTATACTAATAAAGGCTATTTATGTACTTTGTTAAACATAAGTAGCTTGCTTACCAGCCACATGGTTCCGGGTTCAGTCCCACTGCATGGCACCTTGGGCAAGTGTCTTCTACTATAGCCTCGGGCCGACCAAAGCCTTGTGAGTGGATTTGGTAGACGGAAACTGAAAGAAGCCTGTCGTATATATGTATATATATATGTATGTATGTATATGTTGTGTATCTGTGTTTGTCCCCCCAACATCGCTTGACAATCGATGCTGGTGTGTTTAGGTACCCATAACTTAGCGGTTCGGCAAAAAGAAACCGATAGAATATGTACTAGGCTTACAAAGAATAAGTCCTGGGGTCGATTTGATTCGACTAAAGGCGGTGCTCCAGCATGGCCGCAGTCAAATGACTGAAACAAGTAAAAGAATAAAAGAATTAAGTCAGCCAGCATACAGACATCTAGAATGTTTAATAGAAACACAGAACAATTTTGACTTGTACACATAATTTTATGTAAACTTGACTACATTGAAACTAGACCTAAAAACATAAACTGAGCATTTTCTCAGATGCCTTAGCAATTCCATCAATCTGCCAGTATCTTTTACTTGTTTCAGTCATTAGACTGTGGCCATGCTGGGGCACTGTCTTGAAGAATTTTTAGTCAGATGAATTGACCTCAGGACTTGTTTTTTAAAGCCTGGTACTTTTGGTGAACCACCGAGTTACAGGAACATAAACACACCAACACCAGTTGTCAAGTGGGGATGGGGGGGGGCAAACAAACACAGAGACACACACATATATACAAACATACATACACACACACACACATATATATATATATATATATATATATATATTCAACAGCTTTCTTTCAGTTTACATCTACCAAATCCTCTCAGAATGCTTTGGTCAGCCCAAGGCTATAGTAGAAGACACTTGCCCAAGGTGCCATACAGCGGGACTGAACCCAGAGCCATGTGGTTGGAAAGCAAGCTTCTTACTACACAGCCATGCCTGCACCTATATGCAATAATTTTCATTTAACAATTAACTTTAATTTCCAGCATTCAAACACTATGAACTGTGATGAATAAGTCTTATAAATTTTATTGCACTCCATGTAAGGCTGCTGAGTCAGGTGAAATCTGTAAAAAAAATATTCTTCATTACTTTAATAACAATAAAGCTGAGGGAAATTAACTCGACCCCAGTACTTAACTGGTACTTAATTTATTGACCCTGAAAGGATGAAAGGCAAAGTCAGCCTTGGCCGAATTTAAATTCAGAATGTAGCAGCAGACGAAATACCTATTTCTTTACTGCCCACAAGGGGCTACACACAGAGGGGACAAACAAGGACAGACAAACGGATTAAGTCGATTATATCGACCCCAGTGCGTAACTGGTACTTAATTTATCGACCCCGAAAGGATGAAAGGCAAAGTCGACCTCGGCGGAATTTGAACTCAGAACGCAGTGGCAGACGAAATACCTTTAAGCATTTTGTCCGGCGTGCTAACTATTCTGCCAGCTCTCCGCCATTATTTCTGATAAAATATTTAAAATAAAATAGTTGTTTTTTTTTTCACCCATTGGTGGGGCATATATTTTTCTGGAAAGTTATAGTTGGGTCTGGGTGAAAATAGGTTGGGTAACACTGGTCATAATGTTTTTGAATAGTTAGCAATTTGGTGAAGAAATACCAACAGCCAAAATGTGTCATATCCTACCTTGCAGATGTATTTGAGTTGTAAAATTTGCTAAACAAACAATTACAAGGTAAAATTACAAATCTTTAATTTGCAAAGAGGCTGTTAGTGCTTTCCTTGGAAAACTTAACCTATTCAAGATAAATATTGTTCATGAGTTGATGCATTTCCAAACCATTGCCATTAATGAGGAGAAACAATAAGAGGATGATATTTTAGTGTACATTGAATACTTCAAGAAACTGATTGATATGAAAATTAAGTTCAAAGATCTCCTGGAAATGGACATTCCAAGCTGGTTGGTAGACTCATTTGGGACAAATGCAGTTGATATCGGGCAACAAGAATGTCTGACTGAGTTGCAGTCTAAGCAGTTTTAAATTAAAACAGAGAGAGAGAGAGAGAGTAAGGAGAGACCAAGGGGAGGTAACTCCAACTTTATCTACTCGAAATTCATATTTACTTGGATGGACCCGACAACAATTTTTAACCAATCAAAACACATCTGCTTTTTAGGCGCGACATTAAGTTTGTTGATTACCTTCGCCAGTTTGGTTGTATATTTCATGGCAATTATCATTGTATTATACTTATATATAGACTGCTAATTTCTTAGACTTTTCTTTCTTTCTGGAAAGGTAAATTGCTTTAACTAATAATTTTAAGATGGATAATTTAGTTATTAACATATTCAATTTAATTTTGATACATTCTTTCGAAATGTTGATTAGTTAATACTCGGCATCATTTTATATTTTGAAGTTATTTTAATTATCTTACATTTTAAGCCAGGAAAGTGACAATTATGTTGATGAACAAAGGCATATGAAGTCATCTTTTTCATCAAAAATATTTTATATTTCAATGTTTAGTATATTCTATCCCTCATATGGCTTTCGATATCTAAAGCTAACGTAAATTGGCCGTTTATTTTCACTTGTATGTATAGAGTTTGTAACTGAAACTTGTAGATGACAGTCTTGTCAAACTCGTGTTTTGTCGAGTGAATACTTATCTACTTGAATTTTGCTGTGTAGTCAGGAACTGGTGGATGAAATACTGTTCCTACAACCTTAATTGTTGGGCCCATAGTATCTTTATTTGCGTCAAGGATTTCTTTACACAGTCGTTGTTGTTATGGCTGTCCTCGGTTTATCTTAGAAATGCATACAATAGAATATAACACTCAGTAGAAACAAGAAATGGCTTATAATTATCATAGAAACTATAATGCAACAATATAAAAGTCGGGAGAAAAAAACGCTTTGCGAGACTATAAAGAAAAAGTAATTGCTGAACTTTCTCTCTGTCCTTATAGAGACAGGGAGGCAAATCAGTGCTGACATTTGGAATTCATGATAGTGAACCATTTAGATGTGTAAACAGTGCGCTGACCCAGGTCAGCATTGATCCAGGAAACCACGTATCAAAGATTTTCCGGCCGCGACCATTTAGTGGTATGTAAGATAACGTTACCTAATGTTTCCATCCTTTATTTAAGAGAGTAGAGTTAATGATATGTAGCTACTATTTTTTGCGAGTCGGGTGACCACGTAGATGCTTCAGTACTAGATGTATTTGGGCTTGACGAAAGTTGTCAGATTTGAAGATGTATCAAACTTGTTTGCTAACTACATGTCTACAATAATATAGCAATGCATACACACACTGTATATATATATATATATATATATATATATATATATATATATATATAATTTATATTATATATATACATGGCGATTGAAAAGTAACTGCCTATTTTAAAATACTTATAATTTATTTATTTACTCTTTTGTTTGTTTCAGTCATTTGACTGTGGCCATGCTGGAGCACCGCCTTTAGTCGAGCAAATCGACCCCAGGACTTATTCTTTGTAAGCCTAGTACTTATTCTATCGGTCTCTTTTTGCCGAACCGCTAAGTTACGGGGACGTAAACACACTACCATCAGTTGTCAAACGATGTTGGGGGGGGGGGACAAACAGAGACACACAAACATATACACACACATACATTTATATATATATATAACGACTGGCTTCTTTCAGTTTCCGTCTACCAAATCCACTCAAAAGGTTTTGGTCGGCCCAAGGCTATAGTAGAGGACACTTGCCCAAGGTGCCATGCAGTAGGAATGAACCTGGAACCATGTGGTTCATAAGCAAGCTACTTACCACACAGCCACTCCTGCGCCTATATTGATTATAATTTTTAGAAAAATGAATATGTGAAAACATAACTTCTCGTATGCACCCTTCAAGTCCTTCCAAAGTTGTTGGTTTGGTAGAGTAGACTTGCTCCTTTAACCAACCCCAAAGAAAAGAATCGCAGGGTGTTAAACCAGGGATTCTGGCCGGCCAATCACGCAGACCTCGATGACCCATCCATCGCCCAGGAAAGTTGGCAATTAGCCAATCACAAACAATAGCAAAATGTGGAGGAGCACCATCTTGCATAAAAATCAAATCTTCAATATTCTCCCAAGTACTGATAACTGGCCAGATTTCATCTTGCAGCCTGGTGAGGTACCTTTCAGCATTTGTGGCATTGCAAAGGATAAAAGAACCCACATTCCTGTCTGAAGTCATTCCACACCATACCGTTACCTTGGGCTGACTCTGCATTTTTGCAGAGGTAATATGATCTTCTGCCCAGTAGTGACAGTTGTTCACAAACTCACCAATCAATCCAGAGGATATTTGTTGACCATGTTTGTAGAGCTTCTAAATTTCAGACAAAATAATCGATCTGAAAAACAAAAAACAACATAGAATCAATTCCCAAACATTGAAGAACGTACACAACAAATTTGAGAAAAAAATTATAGTTAATAAAGGAATTATAAGTATTTTAAAATAGGGAGTTACTTTTCAATCACCCTCTCTCTCTCTCTCTCTATATATATATATATATATATATATATATATATATACTGGGTGCGATGGGTAAATTGTCGCCATTTTATATTTTTGATTTTGTCAACTACACAGCATAGTAGGGTCTGTGAGGAAAACACCACCATGACGCAATTCACTCTGCAAGAAATTTGGAAATGACATGCAGTGCTGTTTGGCATTCATACCGGAAAATCCAAAATGAACAAAGGGCAAACACAGAGCAACTGTTGGCTTGCTGTATCTCCAAAACATGTACCAAGAGTGATAAAAATCAAGCATCCAGTCAACATCATGGTGTTTGGAGTGATCACTAGTGATGGTGAAGTTATGCCTCAATTCACCTTCCCACACGCCCTCAGACTCAACACAGAGGCCTACATCAAGTGCCTAGAGGAGGTAGTGCTGCCCTGGGTCAAGAGGGTGGCTGCTGGAAGACCTTATGTCTGGCAACAGGACTCTGCACCATGGCACACAAGCAGGAGAACCCAGTCATGGCTGTTAGACAATTTCTGCGAGCACATCACCTTTAACATCTGGCTACCTAACTCCCTAGACTGCAACCCCCTTGATTATTATGTGTGGCACACTGTTGAGTGAGAGACCAACAAAATTTCTTGTAATACCAAAGATGAACTGAAGGCAAAGATTATGGCAATATTCACCAACTTAAACAAGAAGATCATCCACAATAGTTGCAGGAGATTCTAAAGTTGTCTGGAAGCCATGGTTGAAGCCAATGGTGATTTTCCTGAATAAATTTACTCTTTAGTATTTCAAGATATTTTTATGTAATTTTGGTAAATGTATCTGTTAAAATGAGATGTCAGTATTAATTTCATTTTTACGTAATTTAGACAACAGTTTATTCACTGCACCCTGTATGTGTATATATATATATATATATATGTGAATTTTTTTTTCTTTTTTCAGGAATTTTACCAAAATGTCCTTGCCACCACAATTTCATACAAGAACACCTGTAATACGAAAACTACCAAGTATATATTTTAAAATTCCTTTTAAAGAAATTTATTCATTGATACAATGTAGATAATGAAAACTACTGTTAAGAATTTTGTTTTGTATATTTATCATTTAAACTGCTTTCGTAAAAGTAAAATCAGTAAATATAGAAGGAAAGTTGTTTATGTAAGCAATTTCTCATACTCCATTTTTATATTTACAGGTGAAATACAATCAGCAGCTAAAGCAGTTGCTCCACCAAAGATACCAGGTATTCTCCGTACTTATTCTGATATAAAATCAAGCACATGAAAGAAACTTTTGTTTTATACACTAGGATTAACATGTATAATTTTGATTTGCAAAGCTAAGTTAATGTTAATTCACTGGAAATTTCTTTGAGGAGAAATAGTGCACCTAGCCTTTCTTAGGTCACCTAATTTGATGTGTATGAACTGCTGAATAGAGTTAATGTAGTGTGTTATAGGAGAAGGGGAATAGGCTGAGTGTGTTTCATATTGCAGATGTGAGGAAGCAAGATTATGCAATGTACTTAATGAGAAAGAGTGATGTTAGACAGAGAAAAGATGGATGAAGTGAGTCAATTTGGCAAAGGTGGTATACAAACAAGTTCTGAAGAGCAAACTGCTATAGTAAAAATCGATATATATATAGTGAACATGAAGAGTGTTAGTAAAAGTTTTTTTTCTTTTCATTCACATGGTTTTTTTTGTATGGATGCAGTGCAGAATGTGCTTGTTAATGCACTGTCCCACATCACCACATCTAGTACAAAATTATACCATGCATGCAGTCAGGATACTGTTCAAGGCTGCAGTCTTTTCTAGCTCTGAAGAATAAATCTAGTGATATATTCATGATCAACCTTGTGCATTCACCAGAGAAAGCAAGACCTAGCATTTGTTGAGTGTTAGGAACTTTCCCTACGCGTTCTTCAAGGATAGTGTGAATGCATTGTTGCGCTCATCTTGAGATGTATAGAGGCAGATTCATTGGTACTATTGACTAAGATGAAGTTGAGATGTTTCCCTTGCAGCATGTTTTTAAGGTTACCTGCAGAGAAGATCTGTACATCAGTCAAGAGATATTATGTTATATGTATTAAGTTTTGAGTAAAGAAAGAGGGCAAGATATGATGTGAGCTGTGAGAACTCTTGACTATATGCTGAGTGTTGCAAACATCAGAAAATCATTTTTACATTGTTTAAAGTTTTTGCTTTTCAATATTGTTTCTATGATTTAAGGTAAGAGTAAATACAGGAAAGTGTCTCTATGTAGCCATGAAATGACATATGTTGTTTCCAAAAGTAATTTTTTAAATCTGATGCAGCTACAGATGCCTTCTTTTACCATTTTATACTGCATGTTAAATTTCACTATAAGAAAGTTATGAATCTCAAGAGAACGGTCTTAACTTATAGATCTAAATTAGGAAATTAGTGCATGACTCTGATGAATTATGACTTTGATCCACAGCATACATGTTGAATTTAAATACTAAATAGTTTAATATCTTTCAGTACCATCTCTGATTTTACTTTTTTTTTTTTTAACTAGCCCTGAAGAATACATGTCATTTATTTAAATTAAGTCCAATTTTGAACTTTGAAACTACTCCTGCTAAATTCAAGATGTATTCTACATCTCTCACATCTTACTGTCAGTCAGTGAGTATCTATTTTAACTTCACTATTTTTTGTTTCAATTTATTTATATTACCAACAAAATGAAAATTGTCATAAAATTATCACTCCAGTTCCATAAATGTCTAATGACCAAAGTTACTTATAAGCCAGAGAAAAGATGGATGAAGTGAGTCAATTTGGCAAAGGTGGTATACAAACAAGTTTGAAAAACAGACATTAGAGATGTTCTGTACTGAGAAACAGTTAATTCAGTTTGTAAAGTAAGATCAGATAATGTGCCATGAGGAGAGATGGATATATGGGATAATAAATAGTTTATTGGTTTTATTAGTAAGTCTAATGCAGTTCTATACATCAGGTGTCTTGGGGAAATTTTGAACCTGGGTTCTCATTCCTAAGGTATTTTTCGGTGTTATTATTATTATTCAGGTCACTACCTGGAATTGAACTTAGAATCTTGGGGTTAGAACCCACACTCTTAACCACTACTCCATATGCTCAAAACATTGTGTTAACAACAAACAAGATGAGGACAAATATCCGTCAAATGTAAATAATGTTAGTAAGTCTAAGTTGATTACTTCTGTCTATCCCTATTGATATAACATTGTGCCCCACTTAATTTTGTGAGGCAAAAAAATAGACATATATGAGAGGTGAGGGCAAAGTGTCACAAGGCTCTTTGCAGCATGGTGGTAACATAGTGGATAAAGCATTAAAGGCAAAGAAAATATACTTTTGATCAATTAAAAAGGAAAATAAATAAATAAATATATAGTATATAAGGGATTTAACTTGTAAAATTGGATTCTACTATTTTACAAAGATGTTAGCTTCTGTTTTCCCAGCATTTCTGTTGTAAATTACTAACTAGAAAAAAAAAAGAAAAATTAAATTTTGATATGATACAATAGTGAATCCCTTGAGATATTGAGATGTTTTGCCAATTTATTGGCTTGGGGTACCACAAATGTACCAAATAGTGTACAATATACAATACAAAGAGAACAAAGATGTCTGAGTCAACAGATTACTAGCAAACCTGTTGAAAGGTTGGTAGTTTGTATCCTTGTACTACATTGTGTCCATACTCAGCACAATTAGATCTCACAATAGTATTATGTCCATACTCAGCACAATTAGATCTCACAATAGGTCACAATTGTAAGTAGTGGCAGTACAATCTTTCTTTAGGAGAAAGAGATCCAAGCCTAAGCCAGCAATCCAGCTCTATCAAACACTACACAGTTGCTTATAGTGTTGGAAATAGCAACCAAAGTTCCTTTATTTCAAACCTTACCATCTTAAAATCAAGACCAATAGTATGATGCAGTGTGAGATGCTCTGTAGAAAAAAGGATAGATACAGTTAGACACCTTTGATTATAGTTCTACTGAATCAGAGCTAACTTTAAACGAAGCAATGCAATACATCAGGAACCATTAAAGTTGATTCAAGAGTGTGTACACTACATGACATAAAGACCATTCACTTTAAGAAGGACTTCTACTATTCTGACATTTTTGATACCATTATAAAAATCTCAACCATTTGTTCTTGCAGAAAACAAAGGGGATTCATTCAGTGTCTGTTTCTTCCTGTAATTTTACAACACTCGAAGGATTTAAAGTTTCTGAAGGTATTTTGTATCTTTTTCATTCTTCTTTCTGCTTTTAATAAATTTTGTTCCTCATGTCTCAACACTGCTAACATTTTTGCTATTTCTTGAAATCTACACATTATTTGATCATCTCTCAGCATTTCTACATTGATTGTTATTTGTCAACATCTCTATTCTTTCTTTTAAATGTCAATATCTTTACACTATTAATCTGTCAACATATCTACACTATTCTTCTTAATAGCATACTTCTACATCTATATTTAAATAGTTATAGACTAGCTGGCCCTGTGCTGTCAAAAGTGATGGCTAATTGTAGTATTTTATATATAAATATGGATGGTAAATCAAATTAATACACTTGTCAACATTATCTAGTGGTTGTTTTTTGAGATTGATCATCGTTTGTTACTGAAAGAACGCTGGTTCACACGTACATTTACATACTTTCCTTGTACATGCACACACACATACATATACTCACACAGAGTTGAAACACTGTTTGATTTTTCTTTTCAGCATTGAATGTTCTCCATTGCACATACACACATTCACATACTTCCCGTTTAAATACATACACATATACTCACACAGAGTTGAAATGCTCCCACTATCAATTTGCCATCCTTATTCATCTATCACCCCCTTCCTTTCTCATTTATATGTCGTGACGGAGAAAAACACAAGAGTACTATAATTGTATATGTTTATCCATGTTACTACACAGGTTGATACCTCTAAATTAAAATTCTGCTATTTTCCTTTGATTTTTATTCTTTCTAAAAATATCCTAGCTACTTTCTGTCACAATTCTTGAATGTCTACTTCCACTTGAGACTTAAAGTATAGACAGATCCTCTGTGTCGTCTCTCATCAACATTCTAGAATTAGTAAAGTCTCCCTCAAACCATACATTACTGTCTTTATAATGAAAAACACATTGAGAAACATAGATCTAGATTTATAAAAAAAACAGGATAGTTGAAATAGTTTTTATCATGGATGACCAGAGTTCAATCAAAGTTGACCAAAAGTCAAAAAAGATCACCAGAGGCTAAACATCAATTTAATTGATAATGCAGTCCTTGCTATCACATGTATCACATGGCATACAATACATGGATGTATTAAGCAGGTTGTTTTTCATATTCACTCTCTTATACTACAATGTAATGCAGAATGTAAATATAAAGGGGTTCACTTATGGGGTAGCATTTTGTTCCAGTTTCATGATGTTAAGTGAATGAGTGGTAAATCTTCCTCTAGATTGCCAGTCAAGAAATGCTGGAAATCATCTTTCTTACCCAACTTCCCCGAGAGACAAACTTAATTCATATTTGTGAAGTTAATGATTTTTATCTACATAGATCACCATTACTTTTCTTGAACTCTGTATTTAGTTTGGTCTTCATCTTTTATAATTCACACCTGGTCAAAGAAGATTTGATCTCTTACTGTTTCAGATTTGATGAGTTTATGCAGGTCTTAATGGTCCCAAAGTCATACTACCATTTAATTTATACATATGCATGAAATAGTAACACAATTTTTAGTGTCACCTTGTGTGTGTGTGAGAGAGAGAGAGAGAGAGAGAGAGAGAGTTTGTGTACTGCATGTCTTCACAGTAACATCATTTGCCTAAAACAGTAACATTCTTTATGTTTCCTGTAAGCAATACATCCTGTACCTCTGTGCTTTCATCACTTCATTATGTGAAGACCAGTAGAAAAATACCTTACCTAAAAACAAGTAAGGGTTAGCAACAGGAAGGATATCCAGCCATTGAATACTTTCTTAATATGTTTGTCCAAACCATATATGAAATGTATTGATAAAAAAAATGAATGAATTTATACTCCTGCTTTACATTGCAGCTTTATCCTAATCTGAGAAAGCATTATAAAATTCCTACATGTTACACATTGTAGTTGATATCTCCTTATTCTTGTTAATTTCCCTTATTATTATTATTTTGTCTTCTGTAATCTGTTACTTTATCTCCCTAATCCTTTTGTTATTGCAATTACCCAACTGGAACTTCTTTACTTTGTTTATATTGCTCATGTCTTTAGGCGGGGGGGAAAAAACATGAGTTTTACTTACCTTTAAAAATCTTGGATTTTGTGATTGCATAAGAATTTGTTTATTGTCATTTTACTCATCACTTGTTCTTATCTATTTAACTTCAGCTGACAAAGATGCTGTACAATTGACAATGTATACCAAAAAGGGTAATTATCTTTCTAAAAGTTAGACAATTCATTTTGTGTCAAAGTTGTGTGTCATCATCATCATCATCATCATTTAACATCTGCCTTCCATACTGGCATAGGTTGGACAGTTTGCGTGTTCATAAATATTTCTCTTCCTTGTCATCATCATCATCACCGTCGTCATTTAACGTCCGCTTTCCATGCTAGCATGGGTTGGACGATTTGACTGAGGACTGGTGAAACCAGATGGCTACACCAGGCTCCAATCTGATTTGGCAGAGTTTCTACAGATGGATGCCCTTCCAAACGCCAACCACTCCGAGAGTGTAGTGGGTGCTTTTACGTGCCACCGGCATGCACACATATATATTATGTATGTATATATGTGTGTATATGTATGCATGCGTATGTGTATCTATACATACACTTATTTATTTATTGTTGAGTCAGGAGAAAGGCACCTATGCCTTTAGCAGGCCCTCTTAGACCAGTAAAAGTAATGCCATTAATGATCCTCGTGAACTTTTGCAAGTCAACATCTGCTGGAAAGACATGGATAGGGAAAGATTTCTAGAGTGGCACCATTCTGGGAAAGGACTTGGATTGGGAGTACAGGTAGTAATTAGTGTTGTATGGTAGGTGGGGCATCACAAGGATGATGAGAAATAAAGCAATAAGTGAGTTGGGAGTGCCTGAGTTGCAAGAGTTTAACTAGCTCTGAGTAACAGGCCATTATAACAGTTGTCAGAAAGAGAAAAGAGACAGTAGGACCAGTGGGCCAGAGACTGGAGTGTGTCTAACTGACTTTTCTACCAATCACTTGAAGATTGGCTCTTTTCTGGATATAGTCTGGGATACATGTGTGTGCAGCATTACCACTATTCCAGATGTGAGATCAATACCTCATTGTGGGATTCACCTAAGCTTTATAAAATATCAATAATTGTTGGGGATGAAGTATCTTCTGGCCCTGAGGAGAAGGGCCAGTCATTGAGATGCCGTTAAGGATGTGTTTTTGTCAGGAGAGATCCTTGGTGATAGTGAAGTCCAACATTTGGAGCAATTGCAAGGGCTCTAGTTATATGATGATCTTGATTAAGAAGGCTGTGGCGTGGTGACATTTTCTAGATGTGAGCAGCATTTGTGTTTTTGTGTCTTCTACTGAAAGAGACAAGTATGTTATATTTCCATTGGAGGATGCTTTCAAGATTTTTGATCATAGAATCAGTGCAGGTTTGGCTTGTGGCTTCTGAGTTGTAAGTGGATGATGCATGATAGAGGAAGGTTGAGCATGAAAGATATGTAGTGTCATTTCTATAAGAAAGGGAGTGTTTTTTGGCATGACATCAAGTGTGTATACATTGATTGTATAGAAGGAAGAGAGTGGGGTACAGCAGAGTAGATAGGATGAGAAACAGAAAAAGCTGAGTCAACACATGTTCTGATACAAAACTACCAATCCAAGAGATGAAACAGATGGAGACTACATGTATGTAAGTATATATATTATATATATGTGTGTGTGCATAAGTATATGTATCTATATATATATATATATATATATATATATATATACATATATATATATATATGTATGTATATCATCATCATCGTTTAACATCCGCTTTCCATGCTAGCATGGGTTGGACGATTTGACTGAGGACTGGTGAAACCAGATGGCTACACCAGGCTCCAATCTGATTTGGCAGAGTTTCTACAGCTGGATGCCCTTCCTAATGCCAATCACCCAGAGAGTATATATATGGTAAATGTAAGATGGAATATACGAGAATTTATTAATCATGACAATTGTTTTGACACATCTAGCATTGATCCCTCACAGGTGGAACACTCAACAACTGATTTGGGAGTATCCAGTGGTCCAGATATATCTCGTCAGTGATAAATGGACACAACTCGTTAAAATAACAGTTCCGCAATGTGACTTCTTGTTTTGTAGATAGAGGAAATATCTTCACTTATATAGAAAATGGGGAAAAAAAGAGAAATGAACAAGTCATACAGAAATAAACGCCCAATACGAGAAAAGTATCAGAAATAACCGTTAGAATATGACCATGCTGGGGCACCACCTTGGAGAATTTTTTAGTCAAATGAATCGACACCAGGACTTATTTTTTGTTTTTAAACCTGGTACTTATTCTATTGGTCTCATTTTCCAAAACTATATTTTATGGGGATGTAAACACACCAGCACTGGTTGTCAAGCAGTGGTGGGGGATAAACACAGACGCAAAGACACACACACATGCACACATGACGGGCTTCTTTCAGCTTCCATCTACCAAATCCACTCACAAGGCTTTGGTGAGTCCAAGGCTATAGTAGATGACACTTGCCCAAGGTACCATGCTGTGGGACTGAAAGTGGAACCATGTGTTTGGGAAGCAAGCTTCTTATCACAGAGCCACACCTATATATATATGAATGAGAAGCCTCTTTCAGTTTCTCTCTATCAAATTGCCACATAAAAAGCACTGACTACTCTATAAGATGGTTGGTGTTAGGAAGGGCATCCAATTGTAAAAACCATGCCAAAACAGACAGTGAAGCCTGGTGCAGTCTCCTTAGCCAGCTCCTGTCAAACCATCCAACCCATGTCAGTATGGAAAACGGATTTTAAATGATGATGATATACAAAATAGTAGCATAAAAGTGGATAAGAGGTTAGAAGATATGATATAGAAGACTGCTCTATTTCACAATTACATGCAGCTTTTTTACAAAAGCAATTACAAATGTTTAAATTACTCTCCAGATAAAGTTGTCTATTCTAGTAATTATTGTCCACACACTTCTTCATTTCTGTCAAACAACCTTTCCAAAAAAAAAGACTTACTTCTCTTCATGGTAGACAAACTCGTTAAAATTTGTGAACTTTACTGTGAGAGTTGTCTTTCTTTAGCACACTAAATGTAAATGAAACAAATTTGAATTTAGTAGTTCCTGATAACTAATTAAAGCACTGCAAAGCTTTCATTCCATTCTGTGATTCCCTTTTTGAAATATTCCTTAAAGGCTATGTCTCTATGCGACATTGCAATACTTGGTATATTGTAGGTGTCAGTGCTTTTCCCCATAGGCAATTGTGTCTAAAACTTGTTTCCATTTCACATTAAAACAATTTTTTGTTTCCATTGAAAACCATTCTGTGTCAGAATTTCTGAATCTTTATTAATATGCTTTGCAAGATTCATAATTTCTAGTTTTAATCATTTGAGGTGTTCTGTTGCAATAAAATAGTCACTGATTTTAAAGGAGGAAAATTATCTGAAAGATGATGTCTTAATTTGTTTTAAAACCTTCCCAATAGATTGTAAGTGAATTTGGTAGATGGAAACTGTGCGGAAGCCTATTGTTTATATATACAAATACAGATATATAAATGTGTGCATGTGTCTTTGTGTCTGTGCTTCTCCCACATACTGCTTGGCAATCAGTGTTGGTTTGTTACTCTTTTACTTGTTTCAGTCATTTAACTGCGGCCATGCTGGAGCACCGCCTTTAGTCGAGCTAATCGACCCCAGGACTTATTCTATCGGTCTCTTTTGCCGAACCGCTAAGTTACGGGGACGTAAACACACCAGCATCGGTTGTCAAGCGATGTTGGGGGGACAAACACAGACACACACATACATATATATACATATATACGACGGGCTTCTTTCAGTTTCCGTCTACCAAATCCACTCACAAGGCTTTGGTCGGCCCGAGGCTATAGTAGAAGACACTTGCCCAAAGTGCCACGCAGTGGGAATGAACCCAGAACCATGTGGTTGGTAAGCAAGCTACTTACCACAAAGCCACTCCTGCGCATTAGTTTGTTTCATTTGAAGAAATATTGGTCTTCAGCTAAGCATGTTGCAGTCTGAATTTTTTTTTATGAGAATTTCTTGATTGAATTGTGTATTAACTTTAAATAACGGAGTATATTATAATAAAAGGATACAAAACTACTTGGTCGGGTATTTCAATAAATATTAGGTAGAAAAAAAGTTTTAAAAAAGTGAGAAAAGAAATTTAGTTTGCAAATTACAAAGTTGTTGACTTTGGGTTGTTACTGTAGGCTTGGTCTGCTCTACTCACATAAACATATAGCACCCAGATAACCAGCGAAACTTTTGATAGTAATTTAGGTATCCAACACAGCAAAGAATTAGCTGTAGGATAGAGAATTCTATTGGAAGAAAGGGATTAGATATAATTGGAGTTTTTTTTTTTTTTATAATAAAATTGATGGAATGATGGAAATGGTAAGCCTTGTAATCTACAATTTCTAGTTTCTTTAATTTATATTCTGAGTTCATCCCTCCAAATTCAACAAAGCATGTACTAACCATTCACTTGTTCATTTCAATTAACTATAATCCTCCAGCAGGAATATTTCCATGTCCTTATAGCTAATGTTAGAAGTCATTTCTTAAATACCTTTGATATTTGTTTTTTGCAGGCACTCAAAATAAAATGATACTACTGGCACTTATGTGCTGTGTAGATTTATCACCACATTTTACTGCACATGAGAAGCCATTTTCATGCTACCCAGTTATGATCATTAGAGGATCTAGCATGCTTAGATCTTGGACTTGTGAGTGGTTTGAGGTATACATTCTTTCACAGTACTTTCCTATTATTGACAGCCGACTTTTTATTTACGAAAGGAATTTTTTGAAGAGCGAAAATGTAAAAGTAATTGTTCAAGAGGGATAAAAATTTATAGAACTGTGACTTACAGCAACAGCAAAGAGATAAATTCTGAATGTGATGGGCAATGTATTTGATGAGACCTATGGAGAAAATGTTCTGCTATTCTGTAGCAATGAAACATGGCCATTGAATGCAGAGAGTCTTCAGTAATTACAGATGCATGAATATGATTCATTAAATATACTTTGTTAAAAGAAAACTGAAAAAACACTTAAAATCAAAATGACTAACACTGTTAACACAATGTCTGAAGTAAAATTTAATCTTATGATTATGCGGTCAGTTGTCAAGTAATCTAAACTCATTTATGACATCTTTTATTTTTTACTTGTTTCAGTCATTAGACTATGGCCATGCTGCGGCAATGCATTGAAAAATTTTAGTTGAATCAACCCCATAACTTTTTTTTCCTTAAAACCTGGTACTTATTCTATCTCGTTTGCCAAACTGCTAAGTTATGGGGATGTAAACACACCAACACTACTTGTCAAATGGTAGTTGGGGACAAACACTAACATGCATGCATACATACATATACTAGTTGAATTACTCAGAAAAGTAGGGGTTATTTCTAGTTCCCCTTCCCATTACATTGTTTCATGTCTTATCCCATTCCCTGTTCAGTTCCTGTTTTAGTTCTGCTCCCATTCCTATCCCCAATCCTATGTCAATATAAAAAATTTAGAATCTGGTGTAATTAAGCCATTAAATATTTTATTAACATTTATAGTAATAATTTATTGCTAAAATTAGGTATTACAAACTATTAATACAATTAGTAGGTGAATATGGAATGTCCCTATAATATTTTAACAAACGACTGTACATCTGAGTAAAATAAGTTAGGTAGATAGATTTACAAATACATTGACAAATAGTTCATGTATTGTAGCTGGTGTTGTCGGATGTCATAGCTTATCGTAGCTGATTTGTAAACATGTGTACAGCGCCACTCCGTAGGGGGCCCATTATAGATTTTTATTGAAATCCAATTTGTCCATTATACAAATGGATGTTAGGAACAAATAAATAACAAAATTGGATTTAACGTGGAAAATTATTTCAATATACCCAAATTTGAAAATTTTGACATAATTCTAAAATCTCACAATATGTGACAGCAAGAGGGAAGAAGACCCAACAAAAGTAGATAGACAGATAGTTATAGGACATCACACACACAGAGAAATTTACAAATGTACATGCTGGTAATCACAAGTTTAAAATGGTGTGTAGTAGATATATATATATATATTACCAGCGTCACCTTACTGGCACGTGAAAAGACATTCGAGTGAGATCATTGCCAGTGCCAGTGGACTGGCTCCTGTGCAGGTGGCACGTAAAATACACCATTTTGAGCGTGGCCGTTGCCAGTACCGCCTGACTGGCCTTCGTGCCGGTGGCACATAAAAGTACCCACTACACTCTCAAAGTGGTTGGCGTTAGGAAGGGCATCCAGCTGTAGAAACTCTGCCAAATCAGATTGGAGCCTGGTGTAGCCATCTGGTTCGCCAGTCCTCAGTCAAATCGTCCAACCCATGCTAGCATGGAAAGCGGACGTTAAACGATGATGATGATGTATGTTTGTGTGTGAGTGTTGCTTTGCGATGGACAGCAGAAAAGCCACCCTCTCTCCTTAAAACTACGTATTCCTCACACCTACCTTTCTCTGTGTGTATGTGTTGTATCTACATATTTACGAAAGTATGTATGCAGCGTCACATGTATATGACATCTGTATTAACGTTCATCTCATTGCAACCACTGTTCTCGCCTTCACTGGTATAAGTCACCCTCTCTCTGCTACTACTTTTCCCTCTGACTAATACGTTTTGCAACCTTCTCATTTTATCATAATTCGCCCAATGCCCCTAGGAGGGGGACATTATAGATTTTTATTGAAATTCAATAAGTCTATTATTGAACTGGATGTTAGTGTAACATGTATGTAAAATTTTGTAAATATTGGTTCACTGGTTTAGGCACTTAGATGGTAACAGACAGACAGAAATTGCTATTTATATATTAGATATATATGTGTATGTGATGGGCTTCTTTCAGTTTCCATCTACCAAATCCATTCACAAGGCTTTAGCCAGCCTGAGGTTATAGTAGAAGACACTTGCTCAAGGTGCCATGAAGTGGGACTGAACCTGGAACCACGTGGTTGGGAAGCAAACTTCTTACTCCATAGTCATGCCTGCACCTGTTAAAAATTAACAAATCTATTCATTAGTCAGTTTAGACCTTTCTTTGTAATTACCTGTGATTTATAATATGCTGGAAATTAGTGAAAAATAACTCTAATGTCAGTTTTTCTTATGCAAACACATTGTAGGGTACTTTCCTATTACAGACAGCCAATTTTTTATTTACTAAAAGATTAGTAAATATACTATTACACTTATGAGATGAATGTAATAGTTGATTGGCAGACTTTCAGAATAGCTGGCACTACCTCATAGAGAAAGAAACAAGCAAAGAATTGTTCTGTGAAAGAACATTTTGCCCAAAACAATTTTTTACATATGATCCAAGACATTCCAGTTATGACCATCATGTCTTGTCGCATATCATGCTTCATCATCCCATTGTGCTTCCTTTTTTTTTTCAGTAAAGAAGATTTGGTTGCTATTTCTAGCTGATCAAGTGACCACAAAATTTTGATCGTCAGTAATACACTGAGTTTGATTTAATTGACTGTTTCTCTCTGATTTCATACTGAAGTTAAATATCAATATTTTGATTCTCTTTACTTTTCACCAAGGCTGTTCATTTCTAGATTTTTGTATAATTGGAAGGTAAAGGGCATCATCTAACTATACACGATCAACTACAGTTATCTAACAACTTAAATTAATGGCCAGCTCTTTGATTATTGGAGTTGGGTCTGTACTGATAGTACTTTACTGAAGGACACAATAGAGTACTTGATCTGAGAATCACATTGCTTCAGTTCACACATCTGAAAGTGAGTCCCAACAACAGCTAGTAAGAGGTTAACCCTACAATAGACTGACATATCATTTATGGAGTCATGTACCAGAATTGCTTAAATGCTGTTGACTCAAGACAGACTTCAACTATTCTGGAACTATATGTGTGTGAGTGTGTATACAACTATGTATGTAATGATCTTGGACCTGCAAACTTTTTTCCTAATAAACCATTTCCTTTGTTTTCTCTTTCAGAAAGAATTTCATGCTAAAATCAGTCCATTACATTTCTCATCAATTGATCTTTGTTGGATGTTATCATTATGGACTGGCAAGATCAACTCTGGTTAGTTTCAAACATTGTATCACACAATTTTTCTTTTATTTCTCTGTGTTTAGTTTATACTCTCTGAAAGTGGGTAAATAAACAGTGTTAAAGGAATATAGCCTGTAAATACTTTGTTCTTTATAACAAGACCTGGCGTCTCAAAATGTATACATGCAAGCATAGCCATAATGTTAAATTCATTTTGCTGTTATATAAGAGGGGATGCTGAAAAGTTCCTGGCTTTAAGGGTATCGCGAAAGGCCTAGTTGGAGGTTCAGCCTTGCAAGTTTTTTTACAAGGCTTAGAAAAGCTGAAGGACTTCCACAATAAGGAGAGGGGAATATATTGAATAAAATAATAATTAACTGATCCTCCTGTGTTTTCTTTTACCCAAAGCCAGGAACTTTTCAGCACCCCCTCATACATCCAGTTTCACTCCAACCATGCTGCACTTTCATTAAATGTATTCTATCATAACCTTGGGTCAATCCAAGTCTTGTGAGTAAAATTGGGTAAGCAGAAAGGATACAAAAAACTGCTGGACATATTGTACCTGTTATTGGATAATATATATATGTATGTGTATGGACATAAGTAGCATGAGATGTGGTGTGCAAGAGAGACAACTGCGTTGGTATAGTCATGTGTTACATATGGATGAGGACAGCTGTGTGACACACCCTAGCAGTAGAGGGAACCTGTGGAAGAGGTAGACCCAGGAAGACCTGGGATGGTGAAGCATGACCTTCGAATGTTGGGCCTCACGGAAGCAATGATGAGCAACTAAGACTTTTGGAGATATGTTGTGCTTGAGAAGACCTGGCAAGTCAAGTGAGACCATAACCATGGCCTATGCTAGTGCAGCATAACCGGCCCATTTGAGACTACCCTTTCAAAGTCATCTGGAGGGCATGGTTGAAGCTAATGACGATTTTATTGAATCAATTTACTCATTAATATTTCAAGATATTTTTATGTAATTTTGGTAAATATAATATCTGTTAAAATGAGATGTCAGTGTTATTTTCATTTTTGTGTAATTTAGGCAATTTATTCACCGTACCCTGTATATATATATATATAATCAATTTCCTGGTTTAACAGAACCATCTGGTCCTTGGAATCTATTCTGTTGCAAGTACTCTGACCAAGTCTCTCGTCTTGGGATAACTGGAATTGGCTATCTTTATGTACTACTGCTTCTTACTGCAGAAACTCCTAAACTCTATTTCTTGCAACATACCCCTCATCAATCTTGCCGGCCCTTACAAAGGCCAGGGTGTTATCCTTCTTCCTCTAACAGAGTATAAAATAGAATTATTGGTCTTTTAATATTCATCAATCTTCTTGACTTGGTTGATTGTCTTTTATTGTTTCACAATTTATTAAATAAATATAAATGTCCACTTTCATGTAGATGGCAGAGATAGATTTTCGATTTTCATTATCTAAGGACAATGTCATATCTAAGAGTTGTTTTTTTTTTCTCCACTACCATCATTTAAGTGGTTTTCTTTTGCACATTTTCTGCAAGGATCTCATTTGGTCCCTAAATGTTTGTTTCCGTATTCAAAGGTGTAGTTAAAGCATAATCTTAAAGAGTATTTGGTAGTAGTAAAATTATCATGCAGAAAAACATTTGCAAAACATCTAAGCCATGCTTGCATAGTGACTTATTGATTTCTTACTTTTGCATAGGTTTACAACTATGTAAATTATGTATAGTCAATTAAGTCATCTCCAGCATATGACTGGTACATCTTTTAATGAAAATAATCAAAATCTGGTGAGATTTGAACTCAAAATGTAGAGGGAAAGAACAATGCAATGAAAGATGTTCAGTACTTAACTGATTCTACCGCTCTTCTAACCAAAATATTCTAGAAAAATATTTTCTTATTTAGGCCATAAAGTCAGCAGTTTTGAGGAGAGGAGTCATTGATTTCATCAATCTCAATGCTTGATTGATCCTGGAGGAATGAAAATTGAAGTTGACTTTGGTAAGATTTGAACCCAGAATGTAAAGAGTCAGAAGAAATTTCACAAGGCCTGATGCCCTAACAATTCACTAAATGATAACTGATTGAAAATATTTTGAAGTAAAACCTGAAACTTAATTCAAACATTGTAAGATTCTAATGTGACATTACGTATATTATATGTATTATGTATTTTATTTTCTTCTTCTTTCAAGATGTGGCTTCACCTACCTATCTTGTGTTTCAAGTACCTGATGAGATTAAGGGAATGAATGAAGTTAAAATAGCAATTGATACAAAAGATTTACAGTATGTTTGGGACAAGTAAGTAAAAAAGAATTGGTGTTATTTTATACCAGGTAGAATAAAGTTACTATATATACTCGCAGGTAGGTCGCACCCTTAGTTTTGGGTTATCAAAATAGGTATTTGCAGTTAACTCGCAAATAGGCCACACTGTAATCTGGGGAGTTACATGGCTTTTTTTAATGTAAATATAACTAATACTCTTTTACTTGTTTCAGTCATTTGACTGTGGCCATGCTGGAGCACCGCCTTTAGTCGAGCTAATCGACCCCAGGACTTATTCTTTGTAAGCCTAGTACGTGTTCTATCGGACTCTTTTTGCCGAACCGCTAAGTTACGGGGACGTAAACACACCAGCATCAGTTGTGAAGCGATGGTGGGGGGACAAACACACACACATATATATATATATATATATATATATATACGACGGGCTTCTTTCAGTTTCCGTCTACCAAATCCACTCACAAGGCTTTGGTCGGCCCGAGGCTATAGTAGAAGACACTTGCCAAAGGTGCCACGCAGTGGGACTGAACCCGGAACCATGTGGTTGGTAAGCAAGCTACTTACCACACAGCCACTCCTGCGCCTATAATATTTGTTAAATATTATCAAATATTTACCTTTATTTCAAAACTTTGCTCACAAATGTTAAAACATCTTTACAGAGGTGACTTTATGAAAGTCTAATCAACTAAAAAAAAAAATCATTAAATACCAACTTGACAAGAAAATTTCTACTTCAGATCCCTGTGATAAGTCACACCCCTGATTTTTATCAAAGTTTTTGGTTAAAAAAGTGCAACCCATTGAAAAGTATATACAGTATATAGAAGTAATCCAGCCTTTTAAAAACATGAAAATGAACCAAAAGGGAAATGTGTTAGAGAGATAAACATGTTAATATAACAGTGAACATGTGATCCTCTCTGTGGACCTTTAACTTGCTATATATAGCAGCCAAATCTCTTAATTCAGACCCCATTTTCTTGTTCTACAAATTTTTTTTTTATGGCTTAGTCTGAAATAAAATGCACTGCCCATGACTTTCTCAGGCCTTTTGTTTGCTGAGTGGGTATGATTTATGTTAAATAATTATTCATTAATCAGCATCTACAGGGAACGTTCATGATGGAACAACAATACTGGTAATGATAGTAATTATAATGATTAATTTTCATAAAGAAGAGTATAGCTGATTATTTGATTAAATCACAATTTCTTTTTATCTTGGTGGAGGGCTTGCATTGTTCAGTGGCTCTGAGAGTCTAGTGCTCCTGGCAGGCTCACCTATGGTCACAATGTCAAAGAAGAGGAACCAGGCTGAACACAAACAGCCTCATTTCAACATCATAGGCTGCAGCAATGAATTCTCAATCTTCTCATGCTACAACAATACATGTATACAAGCTTCAAGTGATTACTTCATGAGAGAGAGAGTGCTGCTTGCTTTCCTTTTTTCACAATTTGTGAGATACCAGAACTTGTAATTTGAAACCAGCTATTGTTGCTTTGAGACTGACTTTTGTCATCCATAAGTAAACATAGCATCATCAGTCAAATGCAATAACTTCAGTTTAAAATAGATCATTGACAAATTATTTTTTTGCACCTAAATATCTTCTATTTTATTTTCTCTGAGGTTATATTAATTTATATTTAAAAAATGGTGTAGTATCATCTCTCTACATTATATATTCGGACTAAAACAGTTATCTCTTGCATGCTGATATCTTTGATGTTGAATCACTTTCTCAACTCATTAATTTTTCTTGTGAGTGAATATTGCATACATATTATGTCATAGTCAGCTCATTCCCTTCAATTAAAGTAAGTTCAATACTACACATAGCACTTCTTGTTTTGGCCTCTTATTATTTGTTTTGTAGACAAGTTGCAATAGTTTTGTTATCAACGAAGATAACAGTTCTCTAAATTTCTCTATTTCCTTCCATAACTAAAATGCCATCAGTATTGTGTGATTATGTGGGTGTTTTGAAAATACCTCTTGGAGTGACAACCATGCAATGCATAGTTACAGATTGCACTTTGGCAAGGTATAGCTCCCTTTCAGTCACCATACCAGGGATACAGCAAAGTCATAGGACTGCAGCATGGTGGATTGTGAAGAGGTAGTGGAAGAGCTGTACTGAGCTAATGGTGCTTCTTACATTGATGCTGAGCATGAGACAGTTAGAAGATCAATGGTCAGGATCACCAAACGCTATCAAGAGAGTAACTGCAATAAATCCATGGTTGTGTAATCAGCCAATGTAAGATTCACTATGACTCAAGTTCCCGATTCAAATTCATAATAATGGAATTGGATGGCAGCAGAGTCATGGTAATCCAAAAAAGCAGTGCAACCAAAGAAGACTCATATTATTTGTAATTATCAACTAAATATATTAAAATAAAATGTTTACTTTTTAAACACTCAATCCTTTTTTTATTTTTTATTATTATTAAATATTACATTAATTTCAATTCCTTGCAGAATTCACCCAGACCCAAATGATAGTGAATTTACAATTGATCAAGTAAATGAATTCATATCACAAATTGAATTATTTTACTATGAGGTTTTGAAAATAAAAATCACTGTAAGTATGAAGTTTTACAATATTGTGATAAGAAATTTTAAAGTTATACTTGGAATTGATTCATCTTTTTATTTTTTACTTGTTTCAGTCATTAGACTGTGGCCATGCTGGGATACTACCTTAAAGGATTGTAATGGAATGAATTGACCCTAGTGTTTATTTTTTGAAATCCTAGTACTTATTCTATTGATCTCTTTTGCCAAATTGCTAAGTTACAGGAATGTAAACACACCAACACCAGTTGTCAAGTGGTATTGAGGGACAAACAGACACAAAGATACACATACATATAAGGGTGGGCTGAAAAGTTGACAGGCTGACTATGAAGGAGTGATGCTTGAGCTATGAAATCTTGCATGCATTAATTTCAACTCTTCTTATTAACTGCATTGTTTTTTTCCAGGTAAACTGGCATTTTACTGTTCAAAAGAGACTTCAAAAGTAACTAGTAATGACTCCTCTTGAGAATGGACAAAATTTGGCTTCATGGTGTTATTAAGTACCTGCAGAAAAAGGGCTTAGTCCCCTATGACATTCATACTGATATGGTTGCTACATTAGGGGATGATACTCCAGCTTTATCAACAGTGGGCAGCTCAATTTAGGAGGGGATGGGAGAGTATAGATGATCCTAGGTCTGGATATCACCACCAAGGAAAACAATCGTATATACCACATGGTGATAGATGACCAGTAGTTGACAATAAATCAAGTAGCCAATGTTATTAGCATACTGCATGAGACAGTTGAGAATATTCTGCTCAATGAACTTGGCATGACGAAAATTTTTGCTTGGTGGTTGCCATGTCTTCTGACACTTGATTGAAAGCATGCCAGGGAAAATCTGACATTGAGGTAGATCCATCTAGTTTTTTTTAATGTTTCTTAACCTTGGATGAGTGTTGGGTTCATCACTTTGAGCCAGAACAAAAACATGCTCCATGCAATGGGGATACCCTTCCTCACCTGCTCCAAAGGTCAAGGTCATTTCATCTGCAGTGAAGGTGATGCAAACAGCAATGTGTTTATTAACTATCTTCAAAAGGGCCACACTATCTATGAAGAGTACTATGTCAACTTGCTAAAGCAGTTATGAAAGCCCAGGAAAACTGATGAAAGGGGTCTTGTTTCATTAGGACAATGCTCCAGCACACAGGTCCCTACTTTCAATGGCTGCTGTGCATGACTGTAGCTTTGAATTGGTTGATTACACTCCCTATTCTCCTGATTTGTCCCCATCTGACTATCATCTGTACCTCAAAATGAAAAAAACACCTGGCTGGGAACCAGTATCATGGTGATTACATCATATCTGCTGTTGATGACTTTGACCAAAAGGATGAAAGCTTCTTCACCAATGGGATCCAAGCACTGCAACACTGATGGAAGAAATGTGTGGATCACAAGGGGAGATATGTTAAAAAAATAAACCTTGTTTGGTCACATTTCATTAGAGCATCTTGGTCAACCTATGAACCTTTCAGTTGGCCTCTCGTGTGTGTGTGTGTGCCACAGACTTCTTTCAGATTCTGTCTACCAAATCCCTTCAAAGTTTTGGTCAGCTCAAGGCTATAGCAGAAGATACTTCAGTGAGACTGAACTTGAACCCTGTAGCTGCAAAGCAAACTTCTTATCACTCACCCATGTGCATAATTTTAACATTGGAATTTAACTGAGTAGATTTGCATGGCTGTTAGACAGATTACATCTGAATTTACTGATTGCTACATAATGTTAACAATTTTCTTAGAGCAATTAAACCTACTTGCAAGTCAGGTTCACAAAGCTCTTTAACTTCCTAGCTGAGGCTTTTACATATGTTCTTCAAAAAATTCTGAATATCTTCACTGCTTTGATTGATCAACTCATGAGTTTTAGGTATGGCTGTATGGTTCATTTCCAAGCATCTTCCAAGTGTATTTTCTAGATGCAAACTGAAAGAAGCCTATCATATATATGTGTATGTATCTTTGTCTTGATATCACACAACTGTTGTAAATGAGCATCATCATACAGTGCCATTTATTTTCAATCTTCTATGAAAATATATCTGGCCATGGAGAAATACTTGCTTAAAAACAGGTGTGGGTGGGTGACAGAAAGGGTGTCTGACTGTACAAAATCTGTCTCAATGAGCTCTATCTGACCTATGCTAGCATGAAAAAGTGAACATTAAAACAATGATGTTGATGTTAGTGTGTAACAGTTGCTGCTCCTTTGAAATTATCACTGGCAGTATGTGTCCTAGTAAACTGCTCTTAAAGCTGTCTTAAAAAGAATGTATTGAGTGATATAATCTTAGAATCTTGTTAAGACTATTGCATAGAGATGTATAAATTGTTTGAAAGAAGATATCTTTAATATGATATATAACCATCCATAATTAGATCCATTTTTCAAAATTGAGTTTTCCAGATTTCTAACAACAAAGTCAAGTGTTTAACAAGTTTAAACTTTTTTTTTTTAATATTATCCCTCATTTTATTAAAGATTGGGCATTTCAATTTGTTTGTACCACATTTATAAGGGTGTCTCAATTCTCTTCCAGAGTAAAAAGTTCTCTTTCAGGCCAAAATTAAGTGTTGACTGTCTCAATTAGTAACTACTTTTATAGTTCCAACATATCAATCTTTAAAACCTGTTCTTTTTCTCAGTTTATTTAAAATTTTTATTTGAAATAAAGTGAAATGGTTTTTCTTTATTTTTTAGTCATTGAAATTAATCAAAATCAGGAATGCTTTGGCCTCAGTCTCTGTTAATGGAGTGTTCAAAGTAAGTTTTATTTTTTCATATTTTTCTAAAAAAATTTTCCTTTGTCTACTTTTGTCTGGCATTTTCTTTTTTGATTGATGACTATAAAATTTAAGTTTCATGTATATAAAATCATATCTTTACTTTATTAATATATGCATTCAAGAACAATAATTACATAGTTGCATGTACTGAAAGAGGAGTCCAATGAGCCCATCAATGAGTCACTGCTTAAAACCATATAAACAAAATACATCTTTCTACCAGGAAAGTTTTAGTCTAAGGCAAATTGTCACACTGTCTCTGGTCTTTAACTCTTTAACATTCATATTTCTCTGTCAAATGTAATGTGTATTTATTCACATTAATTTGGTCTTGCATTACCTTGTAGCTTTAAGATTTCAATGACATGAATAATATTTACAAGAATAATATTTCAGGGTAAGTGTGAGAGGTTGGATCTGGCCAGTTTGAAATAAAACAAGTATATTATCTTGGCCAGATATGGCTAGTTTAAATGCTAAAGCAGTAGTTCTCAAATGGTGTCTATATGGCCCCTGAAGGTCCATATAAGATTTTTGGGGGTTCAAGCAACAAAATGGTAAATTGGGGATCAACGATAATATTTTAAGGGCCCCTGAAAAAATTTTGCTTTAGATGTATGTATTGATATGTATTGCAAGAAACAGCTAGGTTTCTTTCTCCAACATTTTGCATAGTTCAACCTACACAAATAAATGTTTGAAAAACAAAATAGGAATTTTGAAAGAAGTTTCTAAACATTGAATGGCTATGCGGTGATCCACCAGAATAAAATAGCAATCAATGGGAGTCCATATATGAAAAATGGTTGTGAACCTCTGTGCAAGAGGATTAATCATTCTTTATCAGCATCAACTAAATCTAGATCATACCATTCTTTCACAAATATAAATTTATTTTTGATGATAATGATTATTTATTGAGTGGGTTTTATACTGGTGTTTGTAGTGGTTATGGTGGTGGGGGTTCTTTGTAATTACTCTGCTAAGATAGATAGTTCTGTCTCAGAATTTAACCTCTCATCATTTTATTGACTATGTATTATTTGTCATTTATGTATTTTGTCTAATTTCAGCTTTGTTCTTCAAATCATCTTGTTCATATTCTTGGATTATTCTGCCAGATGTCTGTAGAACAGCTGAGTTTTATTTACACCACTTAATGGAGAATATATCATTGGTTTATGATCTGTATTATGACTATTTTATTCCTACTCTGTATAATATTCTTTTATAAGAAATCACTATTTCAATAAAACATTTTTTGCACTTTAAAAAAAAAATTTGCAGAAACAACAAACAAACAATCAAACAATGTTTTAGTTTATTGACTTATAAATTCAGCTTGTTTTCCATATAAAACTAGAAACAAACTACATCACTTCTATGATGGTGATGCTTGTTTATATATGTTCAGTTATGTGTATGTGTATTATGACCATAGTGCTTCAAACGTCCAAACGGTCACCATAATCGCTGAAGAGTCAATAACAGACGACTTCATGGTTGAAGACATCGACAAACCAGCCAAACTCAAGAATTCAAATGTTCTACAAAAATTGGATAATGTATTAAAGCATCTCAAAGACAACGATTTCCTGGAGCTGAAAGCCTTGATTATGGAGTATCCCCAGCTGTTCCAGGATGTTCCAAGAAGGACCAGCACTATTGAACATGATGTGGTTGTTGGGAATGCTCAGCAAGTAAAACAGCTCCCATACAGAGTCAATCCTATCAAATTATCTCAGATTAGAAATGAGGTTAAATACAGGTGCAAGGAGTGGCTGTGTTTTGGTTGGTGATACCCATTTGAAGCCCATTAAAATCCTGCGGGATACTGTAGCTTCTCAGAGTCTGATCTTGAAAGATGTCCTTTCGTTTTCTGAGAAGTCTTCAATTGGAGTCAGAGTGTTTGCTTACCAACCACATGGTTCTAGGTTCAGTCATAAAACTTTTCATGTCTCTTCATTCGACGCCCACATCAAAAGATTGCCGTTCCTTTTTTTCTTCACATCTGCCGCCTCAAAAGCTTCATACTTGCTGTTCCAGCCAACGTAAGTCAATGACATACAAATTCACTCACTCACTCTATCTCTCTTTCTTACCCTCTTTCTCTCTCACACACGCACATCCATTTCATATATCTTTCAATTTCTCTCTGCAAATAAAATTTTTACAGATAAAACTGCTTACAAAAATTGCGATTAATGTATAATTTCTTTCTATGTTCATGATTAAATAAATTTTTTAATGATTAGACAGACGTCCAATAGAATAGCTCTCACAAACAGACTACGTACAAATTCTTTCTTCACAACTCCTGAAACCATTTTCTGACAGGAGGTGGGTGAAATCTTCATACAGCTGGAGGCTCCAATCGAAACGGGATACGAAATGATCAGGTTGAGAAACGCTGTTATAGATTATGCCTAACCGAAAACAATCACAGCCACATCATCCAAACAGACCAGGTGAAACCAGGTTTAGCTGCTAGTGTTATATATACAATAATAACAAAGGACTTTACCATATATACGTTTACAAACCAACTACATTATATAGACCTCCTTGACTCAAGTTAGAGAAGGGGTGCGTATTATACACAAGGTTTAGGTTTTTCAGAGGTACAGCCCCCTAAAAATCTCCTGCGTATCATACTCAAGGGCGGACTATGCTCGAAGATTTACGGTACTTATTTATTCACATTGCTTTGAATTAATCATGCATTAACTTGTTGCTCTGAGATTTTGATGATGCAATTGCCTATTTTCAGAATAACATTAAAGCATAGGTGTGAGAGGCCAGATCTAGTTGATTTGAACATAAAACAAGTAGAATATTTTGACCAGATATGGCAAGTTTAAATGCTAAAGGGTTAATTCTAAATAACTCAGTCTAACCAGCTGTAAATAGGTACCATGACATATTAGGCTATTTAGCAATATAAGCATAAGGGGACTACAGTTAATAAATGTTTTGTTGGTTTGCATGTGAAATCTTCCCATGGCAAATAGTAATGATTCTACTGTATACTTGTTTGAATCTTTATAATGTATTGTAGGACGTTATATTAGTAAGCTAATAGTTTGCGGCAGTGTATGAAGTTACAATGGGTTAGGTTTCTTTTTTGCTTATCATTGCATGCTTTGTGTGAATTATCATTATAAGGCTCTTGTTAAGGTTAATATACTTTGAAGAGTGGTTTAGTAGCACTGCTAACAGCAGAACACAGTGTTTAATATTACTTTGTAGAAATCTGTAGAGATAACCGTAACAAGTGATTTAATGGCACTGCTAGCACAATATTGACTTGTAAAGCATTTAATATACTTTGTAGTTTATTATGGCTGGATAACGAAATGCAGTGTCCCTACACGTCATATGGCTCTGTCTTGCTTAAGAAATCAATTATCTACTCCATTTGATTTTTCAAAGCTTGATTTTACTTGTTTACAGGATTCTGTCATTGGATTATGGTCATACTAGAGCACTGCCTTGTAAAGTTTAGTCAATGGAATCAACTTCAGTTCTTTTCTTCTTAAATCTAGTATTCTATTGATCTCTATTTTGCCAAGTTACTAAGTTACACAGAAATAAACAAACATAGATTGTTAAGTCATGTCACGTAGAGATAAGAAGAGAGAGGCAAACACACAGAGTATATGCAGTTGTGTGGTTAAGAAGTTTGCTTCCCAAACATGTGGTCTTGGGTTCAGTCCCATTGTGTAGCACCTTTGGCAAGTGTCTTCTACTATAGCCTTTGGATGACAAAAGCCGTGAGTGGATTTGGTACACAGGAACTGGATGAAGACTATCTTGTATATCATCATCATCATTGTTGTTGTTTAATATCTGTTTTCCAAACTGGCATGGGTTGGATGGTCTGACAGGAGCTGTCCAGGCTTCAATTGTGTTTTGGCATAGTTTCTATAGCTGGATGTCCTTCCTAACACCAACCACTTTACAGAGTATGCTGGGTGCTTTTTATGTGTCACCAGCAAAAGGGCTTTTTACATGGTACTAGTACCTGCAAGACACCTTTGTCTAGACATCATGTGATGGTTGTAAATGAGCATCATCATATTGTTTCCAGTCTTCTGTGAAAAACATGTCTAACTCGGGGTTTGTTTGATGGGAAGGAAATTTTACAGGGCTTAGAAAAACTGAAGGATTGCGGCAATAAGCATGCGAGTCTGAGAGGGGAATATGTTGACAAAAATCATAATTAACTGATCCTCCTGTATTTTCTTTAACCCAAAGCCAGGAACACGTCATAATCATTACACATGATGGGCTTTTGCATTGTTTGTCTACTAAATTTGCTTACTTGGTTTGGTCAGGTTGAAGCTACAGTAGACACTTAATCAAGGTGCTGCATTGTGAAACTGAACCCAAAACTACATAGCTCCATAGTGGAGTCCTTTATCACTCAGACATGCTTGTATTTACACCATTTCAGATTTGATTTGTCCCTTCCTCATTACTACCTTGTTGGTCAGTTGCCTATTATTCCCCATTCACATTATTGACTCTCTTGCACTATATTTGAAGTAAATCAATGAAGATAACAGAATTTCCTCTTCACAGTGTCATTTCACCTAATTTACTATAGCATTGATTTGTTGATCTCTGGAGGGGAAGGATTAGGATAACAATGTACCTTCTCCTAAAACAACAAAATGATGAATCGTCATGTAAGTTTAGATGATAGTTGTTGGCACTCCGTCGCTTACGACGTCGAGGGTTTCAGTTGATCCGATCAACGGAACAGCCTGCTCGTGAAATTAACGTGCAAGTGGCTGAGCACTCCACAGACACATGTACCCTGAACGTAGTTCTCGGGGATATTCAGCGTGACGCAGTGTGACAAGGCTGACCCTTTGAATTACAGGCACAACAGAAACAGGAAGTAAGAGTGAGAGAAAGTTGTGGTGGAAGAGTACAGCAGGGTTCGCCACCATCCCCTGCCAGAGCCACGTGAAACTTTAGGTGTTTTCGCTCAATAAACACTGATAACACCCGGTCTGGGAATCGAAACCGCGATCCTATGACCACGAGTCCGCTGCTCTAACCACTGGGCCATTGCACCTCCACTTTGGATGATAGTATAGTGTTAGCAAGTGCAGAAGACCAGTGGCTTGCTCTAAAAGAGGCCCAGTAGTCATGAATTTTTCAAAGCATCTTAATACTGAAGTATTGGGCTAATTTGTTTAGCCCTAGGACAGTCCTGGTGGAACAGGCTTAAAGTTCAATAGCATTCAAACTATGATCAATTCTTTTCTTAGTGTGTAGGACATCATTACCCAAAGTCCTTCCCTTATTTAAGACATTATGAGATGGTTTGAAGGTGATGTCTGCTATTTCTTGCAGATCAAACATCTATGTAGAGGCTATCTTGTGGGACAATTGGCTGTTGGTTTAGGTAGTATATAGTCAGTTGTGGACGAAAGACTAGACAACCCAAATGAAGAGTCAGATCTTTTGACATGTTGATATGTGAAATACTATTGCTCATAGACAGCCTTAGTTTTTAGAAGGGTTCAAAATGTATTAGTGCATACTCAGTGGTATCATCCTCCACATCTTAGTATATACATGAGCTAATAAAGGGGTCTCTGTGGTTGCTTGACCAGCTAGAAATAGCAGTCAAATTCCTTAAATTACACCCTAACATCTTAAAGGACATATACATTGGATAATGTAGTTCTAAGCATACTAACAAAGAGACACAGGTCACAGCTACGACACAGCTGGTGTCATACAACATTAATAATACATGCTAGCAGCTGTTTCAGAGCTAAAGGGTTTTCTCTGCCAGAAGAGGAATGCACTTTATGATGCAGTCGTGAATGTATAAGATTGTTATGGAAAGTTAATGTCGACCATTAGTACTAGAGTTGATGTGTGTAGCTCAAGGTTAGTAGAGATGCAGTGTTATAATTTTTTCTTAAAATGTGCTGTCTCTGTTTTATAAATACATATCTATTCTTTTACTTCGGTCGTTTGACTGTGGCCATGCTGGAGCACTGCCTTCAAGGGTTTTAGTCGAACAAAATCAACCCTAGGACTTATTTTTTAAAGCCTACTACTTATTCTGTCAGTATCTTGCTGAACTGCTAAGTTACAGGAATGTAAACACACCAACACTGGTTGCCAAGCAGTGATGGGGGGACAAACACACACACACACATATAATAACAGGCTTCTTTGTTTCCATCTATAGGAGACACTTACTCAAGCTTATTGAATATTGTTTACAGTCTCCAAAGTGCATGCACAGTACACCAGATACATTTATATTAGATTCTTAATCACTATCCTTGTCAAAGTGTGCAGAGGTCTTCCATAAACCTACACAGTGCCAGTCAGTATGGTCTGTTGTCATTTCCATGAGATATAAGCATCTTCCAGTCAGGCTTCATTACTTTATCCCAAATCTTCATTGGTCTCCCTCTTTCTCAACTTTTACTAACTTGGAATGCTCAGAACTTATGTATGCAGCAATCGTTCTCTTCGCATATCACATGCCTGTACCACCAACCTTCTCTCTTGCACACTATACCTGATTCCTTTAATATCCAGTTTTCCTCTTAGCCCATTTGCATTCTAGTATTCATGCACACAAACACTGCACACCTATCAGAGTATGCTGGCTTCACTTTTTCTAGTCCTTACAAAACTGCATTCAAGGCCCATATCTCACTATCCTGCAGTTCTAACACAAGCATCATACAATCTGCTCTTTCAGAACAAACCATCTCCCCTGCTAATTATGTTTCCTAGGAAACAGAAACTGTTGACTACTTCTAGTGAGTCATCTGAGCATTGAAGAAAATCTATTTCTGGTATACTCCAAGTCAATGACTGCTAGAAATAATGGTTTACTCTTAGCCAAGTATCTTGCCTGCTGTTGCCTCACTAGGAATACTGCATCCCTTACAAATAAGACACTTTGTTTTGTTGGCATTTGTCATGTACTTATAATTTAAAAAAAAAAGTATTTTGTAAAAGTTTTTAAAATTGATATTTGGGACAAGAGGTAAAGTTGGAACCAGTAGCATTTGAACTGTATGAAAAATGAAAGTAAATCTAACTATTGTTCTGTCAACTCACCTTCTTTAACCTAATTTATTTAATAACAACAAAAACAATCTTTTGAGTTGGTATCAGTTTATTATTCAATGAGAAGGCTGAGAAATAAATTAGTCTGAAAATCCACCTGTGTGCAGCAGTAAACCAACAGTTTGATACATCACTCTTGACAGCTATCACAGAGAATGCAATGGTATTAGTTATAACACGCAATAATGCCAACAACAGCAGCAGCACTAAATTGTTGGATTTTTGTTTCAAAGCACCAGTTCAAGGACATGGCTGGACTAGTTAAAGGAGTGGGGAGAGGGAATAAAAATAAAAAAATCAGCTCCTATTTAGGAGTATTTTAGGACCAAGTTTAAAACCTGCCAGTGAGTTAATGTCAAAGCCTGTATCCATAATAGGGTGGGGTAAAGCCACAATAAGCGTGAAATGCATAAATAAAAAGCTCAATATTCTATGCTTTTATACAAGTCCTTCCCAGTTTAAAGAAAAAAAAAATTAACTTAACACAGACATATAAAAAGCATCCACGACTTGTTTCAGAAAAGAAAATGATTAGTCATAATGATAAACCAGTGAAATACTTTGCTTCCTGTGGCTCTAAGCTCTGAACATAGTATTACAGAGTGAGGTAGGCTAGTTGTTTTATAAATCCACAGTTTAATTTCAGTAATGTCTTCCAAAATTTAAGCAACTTTACAAAATATAAACAAACTACATTGAAGAGACATTATTGTATAAGGAATATTGGCATTTTAATCTATATTGATTTTTTTTTTAAACAAGAATATTTCATCTGATAGTTTCTTTATAAAAGAAACTAGTGTTCTGATTGTCTTCAGATGAATATTAAAAGACTCAAATATGTTTAAAACAAAATATAATTTGAAAAGAAAACAATTAACAGCCAATAGTTATCTAATATTGTTCAATTTGATATTTAAGCTAGTATTATGGTCATGTTGATTTCAGTATTAAATTTTCCAACTGTTTTAAAGCTCAATAGTCTTTCTTTACTATTATAATCTTAAACTCTACTTACAAAAATCAAGGTTAAAATAGTAAGAAAGTTAACTCAAAATCAATTATGAACCAAAAATGACTTGTGTCTCTATGTAAGAGAATTTAATTCTTATTAATAGCTTATTCTGAAAAGGGATCTATTGTCACAGATGAGTTTGAAAAGTTTCTGTGACATTTATCAAGTTAGTTAATCTAGGAAAATACCTAAAACTACTTGAAGGCAATTCTTCAATGTAATAACTTGATAGATCTCAACCATATTACAAAAACCTTAAAAAAAAAAAAAAAAGAAAAATTAGTTAATCAGTAGGAAAAACATTAATTGGTAATCTTAAACACTTGAGAAACATGAAAACTAATTTTTCTGTGCAACCATAACATTAAAATCATACATTTCAAAAGTAATATAAACAGCATCAGCATGGCCGCAGCTGTAAGCTGAAACTATAATAATAAAAATTAAAAAAATTTTTTTAAATGATTTTCATATTATATAAAAGATCTTACAACATCAATTCAGCATGAAAAATTCAGTGAAACAGTGCAAAAAGAAATGTAATGCAAAAAATGTTGAAGAGAGCCATGAAAGTTTTAATAGTTTTGGGCCGGGCTCCACAAATTTAATAAGTTATATAGAAATATGTTAATCTTTTCACATCAGTTTAGAACTATATATAAGCTAATGATTCAATTAAGTCAGCTACTACATTATCCAAAGTACAAAACTATAGTTTAATTGATGGTAACAATTTTAATTTTTAAAATACTAAGGACTAACTTCTAAGCATAAAAAAAGGGTTCACTATATTAATCAGGTTACTGATTAAAGATGGGGAAGGGATCTATTTTATTTTCCTATTCACATTTTTAAACATGGAATAAAATATAGGAATAGTATACTGCTACTGAAAAAAAAAAAGAAATATGTGAAAGATAAAGGAAGAACTGTAGCAACTCTCCATTTGTTAAGCAAATAATGTTTGCCTTCACTTAGTAATAATTAAGGTAATGAATATGGAAGACTAGAAAAGCTGCTTCTGTCAGAATGGGTGATATAAACAGAGTAAAAATTTGCACATCTTCACTAGTTGCATGACATTTATACAGAAAATGACTAAAATGATAACAAAAAAACAAAGAAAATGTTGTCATCAGTAAGAGTTGTTGGTGTTGGTACTTAGTCATGCTATTCATCTGAACAGCTACAATACAGAATGGAACCAGATTTATACTTCCCAAACAAACACAGCTCTTTGTCAACTGATTGTCACAATGTGAAATGCACAAGATGATATTGTCCTGAATAAAAGTCACCGGTCTTTAAAAAGGTTGTAATTTCAGATTTTTAAAGTTCTTTTGTTTCAAATGCAATTATTTTTTCTTTTAGTTAACATTAAATGTATATTTATGAAATTGCATTTTCTGCTTAGAAATGAGATATGCAAAAATGACTAAAAAGTTGTACTTGTTTTCAACACAAACAATCAATACAATTCCTTTGCTAAAACAATGACAATCAACTATTTTACTAAAGATTATTAGACAGTGTACTCAGTGGAACAGAACAGAATGTGGAGTTGTAAAGAAACGTGAATAAAATATGCCATATATTTTGGGGAAAAAGTGATATTTTTATATTTCTAGAAAAAGTGTCAAATACTTGTTAAGATAAATCATAATGCTATTTTCAACATCCAGCCACACCATAGTACTGAATACTTTTGATTCACATGCAACTATAAACTATTTATATTCCAACAAGAGCAAATACTGCTGCAACATAATATTTTCTTTTTGCATAAAAAGATCTAAGATAAAATTTCTGCTGCCTACAATCAATTACATGCAAGACAATTTGACCATTGTTTATGAAACAGAGTAGATACCAACATATCATACAGCACCTTCAAGAGAGTCACTGTTTTAAGGCAACTAGATAAACAGGAACCAAATGGTTATACAAAGAAATTTGTAGCTAACTGTTTATGTGTTAACTTTGCACATAAAAAATTTCTAATTTTGTATAGAAACAAATTTTCTGAAGAAGAAAAATTTTAAGCAATATCAAAATACTGTGAACAATAAGCACAGAAAATATTAAAACAACAAAATAGATTAGTGAGAAAAAAAAAATTACACAAGCTACAATTAAATCTGGCAATTACCATAGCATCATAGCAAAAATAGATATAAAGAAAGAAATATTTTGTTTAACTGACTGTAAAGGAATCAGAAAAATTCCAAGTACTAATCTACAAAACAGTAATCCAACATTTATTTTTGAAAATATCACAACTTAAAAAAAAAAAAAGTCAAACTGGTATCTACATAATTATGTAATTCAAAATTCATAAAGGTTTCCCATCATTTTATTTTCAGACCAGAGACAAACTAGCTGTTGATATAAGTAGTAAAAACATTTGAAGGAAGGCCAAAAAGCTACAATGTATTTATCCTAGCAGATGCAAAATAAATAAAACCTTTAAAGAAATTGATCAAGTTAATGCAAAAGATTATGTCGTTTGACAATACATTTAGTTTAAATACAAATATAATTATTTTGGTCTCACTTTAAGAATTGATAAGTATTATGTTGGTATAAAAAAAAAAAAACAGCAGTTTGATGAAAAAGTTTGAAATAAAAAAAACCCAGAGATTTAATATCAGAAATTTGATTAAAGAAGGACTACAAGAACCAAAAGAATGGACAAAATATGTGACTAAAACATGATAATAATAGAGAATTCAACTAGAAACCACAAACTTAATTAGCAATGGGTAGAAGAAGATTAATAAATTAAAATTAAATATTAACTCATTCTGTTTACAACTAGATATACCACCAATGCCAAGAAACTGATATGTTATGATATGCAATTAACAAGGAAAACATCTAAGATTAAATATGGAGATATTTATATTAACAAAACTTGTTTCCAACAAAAATGCAAAACCTTGAAACAAAGAATCTAACAAGTGAAACAGGACTACTAATTGACTATTAATGCTCTCATTCTCCCAGTTGAGATGAAAACAGCAGTGTTCAGAACCGAAGATATTCAAGTGAATAGTTTTAAAACCAGTTTTGTGAAAGGTAATTCAGAACTGGACACGAAATCTGAGATTAGTTAGCTGTACATAGTAATATCATCTAATACAGAGCATTTAAAATGCTATAATACTATTCCAGAAGTTTTTAAAAATGTAGTTACATAATTTTAAGAATAACTAAAAAAATAAATACACCAAGTATACAAATTTGAAAAGTTTGCCATATGCTGCTGCTAAAAATAATAATGAGAATAAACAATAAAAAATAAAAAATACTTATTTCAAATAACATGTGGATCTTGATATAAATAATCCATAAAACTAAAAAAACTGAAGGATGGTCATAGATAAAGAATAATAGTTGGAATGAAAGAAAATATAAACATTATTTGGTTCAGCCAGCACATAATGTTGGAAAATAAATTAGCAAGGTATATTCCAACATTATTAAATGGATTATCAAGAATCTAATAGCTACAAAAATACATTTTATGAAAAATATAAACTTGCTTACAAACACATTTTAAAATTACCCAAATTGCACTATTGAAGATTTATTTACAATGCATTCAACTGGGTACCAAATGTTTAAGTTGCATGCTAGTAGTAAAAGATGAGATATGCAAAAAAAAAAAACTTAATGCAATGTAATGTTTGTGTTAAAATGTGTATTTACTAAAAAAATAATAAAAATGAAAACTAAATGACTAAACTGTAATTACCAGTTTGCTGCAATTTTCCTTTTTAAACAATGAATAGATAAATAAGTCAAGGCAAGAGAGAGAAACATTTGAAAATGGTTTGGAAAGGACACACTATTCAGAAACATACTGATAGCAGTATTTTATTGATAGCTTGTTATGGACTGATTTAAGGCTCTTTATTATAAAGTGTAATGAAAGAGATGAATTGTTGTTCAGTTTAAACAAGACTGCCTGTTATAAAATATGAAAGTAGCAGAGGGAGACAAATTTAAATTATCTTTTTAAAATTATTTGAACTTGATCATTGCCTTTTTCTTTTAGTTAGAATAATGATAAAAATAGCAAACTTCTTAAAATAAAAAAGAAAAAAAGAAGTTAAACTAATGGCGTTTTTTTTCATGAAATTTTGATTTCCATATAACTTAAATTTTCAAAAGTTAAATCATTTTCTTCTTAAAGACAGCTATCTATTAGTAAAAATGAACTGTATAAAAGAGGGTATGACTCACAACCAACTGAATTCAGGAAGGCTGTTAAATTCATATTTTAAAAGGATGTTAAAAAATGGTGATGAAATCCTCTAGAGATTTCCTTCGTGACAAGACATCTGTGGCTACAGATGAAGTTACCACAATTTATTAGATAGTTTAGAGCTTAACAGACCTCCAAAACATTAGAGGAAGAATTTGTCATTAATTTTGGAAGTTGCTCAATTTTTATATAGGTGTAATAAGAGTGATATTCCAGCTGTCAGGATACCTTTTTATAGGGACACAAAGCAATAAATATTTATAATTAGACAAGAATTAACAAAAAAATAATCTGCAACAGAGTGATATAAATATAAAAAGCAGAATACTTAATGGTACTAAGTTTTACAATATTAAAAAAATATTAACTGGTAATAATAATGATTTATAACAAAAGTAAAATATTTCTAACTAATCCAATATTTTCCAAGATAAAACAAGTGCTACATACATACATACAGGATATTTCTTTCAATGAACAAAAATAATTAAGCAACAAAAATTTACCTTAAAATAATGAAATATAATACTAAAAAACAAAGATAACAGCAAAACTAAAGGGCCAATTCAAAAATTGGGTAAAGTTTAACAAATGTTAATAAAAATAGTAGGTATTTCTAAAAGCTGGATAAAATGATTAGAGTAGAATTTCTACACAGTTATTTATGTCAGATATTTTTATCATTAACCTAGCATTCATAGAAATAGATAAAATATCTTATTGAGAAATACTATCATATTAAATCCATAAGATAATTTAAAAGTCAAAATTTTCTACATAGAAAAATTTACAAGCAAAAGACAATGTTAGTGCATTCTTCTGGCTTAAATAAATACATAATTAGGAAATGGTGTTTTTGTTTTTCTTTTCTGTAATAAATAATTTAAAAAATTATAGCATATTAAATAGATATACATAATATGTTAATGCAAAGATATCCTGATAACTACATTATTATAGAAAAAGTTTTAAAGTCCAGAAAGTTTATCACAACGAGATTAATTCATAGTAAAATTAAATGAAATTCTGAAAGGAAAATCAAATCTTTAAAATTATTCTATAATAAACAGCTCATTAGTTTCTAAAGCTAAATTTAGATATAATAATTTTACATAGACAATGTTGTATTGGCCTTATTTTACAGAATTTTATCTCCCACTAATAGATTAGAAATTGAATTTTCTCTCTCCAAATAAGACAATTACTTATGCACTAACTAAATCAAAAATTAATTTTAAAAACCTTGTCTAAAAAAAGAAGATATTATTATACTTCTTTTATTGCAAAGAAAAACTGTTCAAGAAAATCTAGAGAACATTATTTTTAATTTAGAGAAAAGGTATATTGTCTGATCAATTATTTTAAAGAAAACTAGTAATTTCTAATACACAATTTCAAAAATAACTTACTACTAAGCTTGAAAAAGAGGTATACCTATTTCACAGTGGATGTTTAATTATGTAGCTCCAGTAGTTTTATTTTAGGAAAAAAATTAATTTTTTATAATTCCTCTAGTCAGCCAAATAGACAAACAGCATTCTACTCTCTCTCTCTCTCTATATATATATATATATATATATATATATATATATATATATATATAAAGAGCTAAGATGAAGATATAAATATGGATATAAGGTGAAATTTCTCTTATGGAGTTATATACACGATGTATATGTTGAAATTTGTGAGTCTAGAATTATAAAATGCTTTGACTTTAATGAAAAAAAATGTAGAACTGTGGTTCATTTATATGTGTATTTACCATAGAAAATGTTTTCATTCTACATTATTCTTTTAATGAATGGATTTATTATGCCCAGGTTCCAACCCAGGCCAAATGAATATGGATTTTTGTTTTCTTTGAAAGTGATTAAATCTCTTACAAATATTCTAAATTGTAATAGGGTTATATATAAAATGCTGAAAAAGTTGGTCATGGTACCTGAATCAAGTCTACAATTTTAATAGACAAGAAGAAGAAAAAAAAATCAAGAGAAGCTATAGAATATGCAAATTATATAATGAATAACATTTCTGAAATTTTAGATGAACAAAATAAATTAGAATTTAAAAAAAAAAGAAATTATGCATACAAATTTGTTTTTAAAAATTGTAATATTTTTATAACTATGGAAGTTTTCATCAGAATACTGAAAATAACCAAAAGCCAACTAAAGCCTCTGAATAGGTTATGACAGTATGAAAAGGCATATAAAATGTATTGTTGAAAAGCTCTCAATTTCAAACAGATGACTCGACTATGTCGAAAAAACAAACACACATAATATTTTATTAGCTTGCTATCATCACATAGACCTGACTGAATTTCCAAAGAGCTATGACATCGGGTTGGTGGTATTGTGACATTTATAGCAAGCTTTACAATTGTTTTAATTTTGAAGCCAAATTGTAAATTGTCTTATTTTACTTCATTAGAGATTCTTTTGCTCACATTTAAATATACAAATCACAAATATATTCAAATATCCACTTTATGGCCTATGGTGGGAATGAAAGCTAGAGGTGATAAATACTAAAATAAGCTTTGTGCTCAACTTGGCAGTAACATGAAAAATATAAAGAAAACTAATTCTTTGAAAGTGTTTTGAATAAATTACAAGGTATTTTTAATGAGTGATTTTATTTTAGCATTGTCCACAACTTTGTTTTTCTGGAGTAAATCTTAAGAGTGATAAACAGGAAGAAAGTTGTAGTTTTCTTAGAAAAATAGGAGTCTTTTTAATGAATTTGACTATAGAATATGACTGAAAATAAAAGATGAAATAAACATCACTAAGATGTGCAGTGCCTAAACCCCAAATTTTTTAATACAATTATGATTTTCTAGTTATATCAAAAATAAGCATAAAATTGCATATAATTGTATGCAAATATAGTTGATTACAATATTTAAAGTTCAAAATAAATATATTTTCCAATTCAACTTCAATGAATAAGCAACACAATGCATTAAATTACATGCTTCAAATGCTTACAGCATGCCTACCTTATAGGTCAAAAGAGTCATTGAGGGAGGGAACAAATTAAAATATATCAGTATTATGACTAGAAAATCATAACAAAATGTGGGGTTAACTGGAACTCAAGTTTAATACAATTGCAGGTTATTCAATATTTAAACAGCCCAATGTCAGTAGAGAATATAAGTTTAAATAACATGATACAATCACAATTGTTTCAAATTTTAGTGAATCTGAATGTCAGAAACTATTAATTACAACAATCAAACAAAGCAATAGCTCTGAGATATAGATAAAGAGAAACTGATCAAATAAAATTTATCAATAGAATACATCAGTTTCTAATAAATATTTTTTTTTTTAAAAAGCATTTAAATAGCAGATACATAAATTTGGTCCTTCTCATAATATTAACAATTTCATTTTGGAAAAAAAAAAAAGAAAAAAGAAAAAGAAAAGAAAAAGAAAAAGATTTAATCAAAGCATTTGCACCTAGAGGTTATCCTAAACTATAGACTACTAAAATTCAAGAGTGAAATACCAGAACACAATACAATTCAAATGCAAAAGAACACATATCATATTCAAAGAAATGGAGAGAAAAAATAAAAGGCTAAATGAAATTTATTTTTCTCTCAGCTTAATCTGTCTCTGCAACAAAGCTGCTACATTAAAGAATTTTCTGGTAGCCCAACTATAACTGAAATAACATTAACAATCCAACCAAAAATTCCCTATTCCCTTTATATACAAACAGCAACTAAAGACAGATTTCTACTCCACTATCTAACATCAGCTTAATGCAGAGAGTAATAAATAAACAAATCCAGTTATGCAGATATTATAGACTAAGTTATCCTATAGCAAAGTTTCCACTTGCATAGATCATATTGGTGTTAATTGTCTATTACATAACTAAATGTAATAATTAACTAATACAGAACATTGCTTGAAACACTTAACCTTATAAAATTTAGGAAAAAAAAATTGTTTAAATGTTTGAAATCTAATTTCAGTTAAGTAATTCAAAATTTAACAACACAGAAGGGAAAAGGTCAGAACAAAACAAAACTCAAAGAATTTACAAATAGGTAAGCCATTTCCACATATTTTTAAAATATAAGCTTGAACATTAGTTCACAAGCCATATTTTTACATTTGAATCAGCTATTGTCCTATTGTTTCATTGAGTATCAGATCAAAATTCCATTCAATCTTTTACTGTTTCTTTAATTTTTGACAAAATGTAAAATTTTAAAGAAAAAAAAAAAAAACAACCTTTAGAATGAGCCCATCTAATAGAAAGCAATGTCAAAAGAACCAGAGATATATTTGACAGTTAAAGAAATTTTAAATGTAAATAGTATATTTTTTAAAAAATGTAATGCTCACAAAATCATCAAAATGTCAACTCTATAGCTATGATGTCTTAGAAATACTTATTGTTTTTTGATAAAGTGGTAAAACTTTATTATAAACACATTTAATAAGAGAGTCATGATAATTATGATAGAAATAGTAATAAAAATTAAATCAAATAAATTAAATTTTTAGAGATTCTTAAATAGCTTTTCCTAACTAAATGTAAAGTAATTTCCTAAAAGTGTTAGGCAGCTTCAAACAATTAAATATATACATCTATTAACATTAAAAAATTAAATAAAATTGAAATGAAATTATAATACCAAAGAAGAATGTGAAACAGGAAATGGAATATTTGATATCTAGGTAGAGTTGTTAAATAGATAATACACTAAATATGGTAAGACATTTCAAAAAATTTTGAAAGCAAATGCAACTAGAATATGACATATTCAATAAATAAAAACTTAAAATTACATTTTAAAAAATGTAAAGAAATATTTTACAATGTATTTTAAATTTTAAGCAAGAGTTAATAAAATAACAACAGATCTGTATTCAATAATTTTTGAAAGTATTAAAAGTTGCCTTATGATAAATATCTCAGCTAGATACTACCATAGATTTCAAATGTTTGTTTTAAGACTGTAAATCTATATCAGTCAGATAAAAATTGTCATCCATTAAGCCAGTGTTATTACAAATTGGAATGTCAATTAAACTCCAGCAGAGAATAGAGAACACTGAACAGTTGTGAATGAATTTAAATGTAAAAAAAGTGTGCATTTGATATTTCAGTGTCTTTGATGCATTTTTTTTTAAATATAACAGTGCACATGTCTGTTTGAATACAATCTCTAACACATGTTATAGAAGAAAAATAAACATATAAGGATACACAGTAATATGTGTAAATTATACTTTGATGAGTGAATAAGATTTTCAGGCTTCATCATGTTCTTTTCCACTTACAAAATATACTCTTAATATTAAAACAATTACTTTCCATTAAAAAAAAAATATATAAAGGATATGAATGTTAGAGTTTTCAGAAAAATATGCTGTGCTGAAAAAAAGAGCAAGGATGGGGAATCAGGAATTGCCACAATTTTTATAAATAATATAATAGAGAAAAAAAAAAAACATCAAGGGAAAGTACACATCTCTAAATAGATGCCTTAAGAATTTTTAGACAGGGAAAAAATTTGATGCCTATTATAATCATATCAATAATAATAATCATAATTATTATAATGATTATTACAGACAGTAAAGACTTAAAACCTAAATTAACAGAAGAAATAATAGGCTTCCATTCAGTAAGTTTTAGGATCCTTATTTCTCAAATGAATTTTTGTGCTAGCTTATTTATAATTAACTCCCGCATAATCCAGAATGTTTATAAGAAAAATTCAAAGTTGATTTTCATGAGAATGTATTGAATAAGTTGTCAGAAACAAATTAAATAAAACCAATATAAAATCAATATTTAAAACACTGTCATGGTGTTCACAGATTTGATAATTTATCAAAACAATATCACAGTAAAAATAAATGACTAGTAAAAACAAATTCTGAATACATTTTCATTTGAATCAATTTCAACTCTGAAATCTAGGTTTGAAGTTTGTTGTATATTTGATATTTTAGGCAGATTCTAAAATTAAAGAACAATTTAAATAAGTTTAAATCATGTAATTGATATTTAAAACCAAAATTTTGAAAAAAGATTAATATTCAAAATTTTAAAAACATGTTTTATTTGTTGTTATTTAGAAATGTGTCAATTCCCAAGACCTGAAGCAAATAAGCCCTTTGAGTGAGCAGCTATTCCCTTTAAGAGGCATTTGGTACTGGATTTGTGGTAAGAGAAACAGATTTATGAAGACCCGACATGGAGTTGGATGGAACTCTAATACTGTTACTGAAAGCATTTTTCAGTTGCAGCATTTGTAAATTTACAGCTGTTTTATTAACTATATTGTTCATCTTTCTATCACCAGCAGAACTGAAGTCATTGGAGAAGTATTGTGGTTGCTCAATAATTCCATTTTTAGAAATTAGTGAGTTGTTCCCAGCAATCTGGAGAGCACACCAACAGGTTGTTCGAGCTTTTCTAGTTAGTAGAGTTAGCTCACGAATGCTAGCAGCAAGTGCAAGAATATCTAAGAATAAGAAATAGAAAAAGAGAGACATTTATTTATTGTTAAGTCCCAAAAATATAAACATTATGAACACAATTTTTAAAACTATGATGAAGTTAACAAGAACTTAGGTCTGATCAAGAATAAGGAACAAGAAGTTTTGTGGGAGCTTTTTTTTTTAGAGATGAGTAATAGTAATTAACTATTTGAGTGACATGTTGGCTAAAAATCAAGCATTCATGTCAAGAAGATACATTTTTTAGCATCTTCAGAGATAGACATGTCTTGTGTATTGAAACAGATAATTTCTATAATGAACTTACATTCAATTGGTGAGAAAATTATTATTGATTTTGAGTAGAGTATTTAGATTGAAGTTATGATCAATGATCCATTTTTTAATGATTATAATCACTGGTAGATCTATCTATTATGCTACTGCATTATAAATAAAATTATTTTACTTAGCTTCTACTTCATTGGTCAGAATTAGAGTGTTATAAATAGAAACACTCCAACACCAATAAGCAAGTGTTCAATGTAAATGTGAAAAAGCTTAAAATATGGTTTTGAAATTAAACTGAAACACTATATAAGAATTATCTTCAATTAAATAGAGTTAAATAAATAAGAGCACAAGTCAAAAATAATTGATTAGAATTCTAAATGATTGGCTAAAGAGAGTGACTCATTGAATTTCAGCTCACTTTAACATATTGATCAAAAACTAAATGGGAAATAAAATTGTAATGATGGTCAACTAAGTATATAGGCCCTGGTCAGCAAAGAGTGAGCAGACCTATGACCAAAAGGTATTCCTGTCAAGAATGTTCCATCTTTTTCACAAAAAGTATATCTAGGACTAAATTACTCAATGGGTCCTATTTTTAAAACAATATCGTGTAATTTTGAGAGTAATTTGGCTGTTATTCCTAGCAAGTGGTGTGACTGTTGACCTGTGCCAACGTTTTTTAACTAATGTCTATCTTAAGATTTCTCTTAAAAGAGTGTGACTTTTAAATTATAATAAAAGCCATTAACCACACTGAAGACCTTTATACTACTGAGTAAAGATAACTTAATGTTAAAAAATGTCCATTGTATAAGTTAGTATTAGAATTATAAATTTTATATACATTTGTTTTACATGAAATAGAAAGAGAGAAAAGAATACCGCAGTACAAAACAAATTGCTAAGGTACCAATATATATAAAAAAATTTAAAAAATTTCCTCTCTTGATACAAGTAAATAGACATCATATACCTCAGATTGCAACAGAAAACAAATATTGATCAAAGGTGAGAAAAAGTCTCTTAAAAAAATCTACAGAATTAAAAATCAATTATGTAAACAACTTAGATTGATTGACTGATATAAATACTTAACTGTCTTCTTTGATAATTTCAAAAATATTTCAACTATTCCATATTTTCTTTGTAAATCACAACTTATTTCTATTTGACTAATTGATTCTGTTGTGTAGTATGAGTTAATCATACTACACACTTATATTATTAGATACTGAAATAGTCTATTATCAGTTACTTTTCTTTAAAGATTAAAGTACTCCACTTAAAGCAAAAAACCTTCAAGTTGTTCACATTCTCACTCATTCATTTTATACCTGTTTTTCTATGCCAGTATTAGATAGACAGGGAATTATCTGAGGTAATATTTATGGCCAGATGCTTTTCTTGTCACAACCTTTTCCTGTTTTATAAGTAAAGGAGATTTAATTCCACTGCTTTGGAAGCACAGAGCTGCAGAATAATGTCTACTAGGAATACAAATACACTTATTTTGCTCAATCTCATGAGAAAAATGTAAATGAACTTTCATGCATAAAAGCACAACCCCTAAACACATGGATTTCTATGCCATTTCTGCCCATTGATTTCACCCAAGGCATTAGTTGGCCAGAAACAACAGAAGACACACATGGTGCTGCTTTGTGAAATTGAACATAAAACCACATGGTTGTGACGTGAGCTTTTTAATCACACAGCTGTGCCTGCACCTATATCTTACTATTAACTATAATAAAGATTTAACAATGAATTTGAAAGAAAGAATTTTCAGTTGTGAGATACTATTAGAACCATATTTAAACACAAACATTATTGCTTATAAATATATGAATATAATATTTTGAAAAGCACATTCATCATTGTTATTTCATTGTCCACTTTCCACCCTACTAGCATGGAGCAGACGGATATCCTCAGTGATTTTTCTTCATTCATTTTTATCCTTTAAATCTATGAGCGGATGATTATAACTAGTACTTTTCTTCATCTTTTATCCTTTAAATCTACATCTCCCACATACACATTATATAGCCAATGGGTATTGTTTTACATATTAGTGTTTATCATTGAAAACCTATATATTGTACAATATTATTCACTATCTCCAGCAAATCACCACTGGACTCCATTATCTTTCGCCTTGAACTTCTCTTACTATCAAGCACACTGAAACATGAAATGCATGCCTGAAATTCCACACACTGCTTAGACTCATAGTTGATTCACTATAAGCATATCTGAAATCCCACACATTGAATCTACATAATAAAGAATTACAGTCTACTATCCATTATTCTTAGTGAATATGAACAATTTGTTTCTAAATATATAAACATATAAATATTTTGAATAAATTTAGTTAAATTTCCAGTGTTTATAAAAGGTATTTTTTAATTTAGTAAATATTTTAAAATCTTTTAGGTAATTCAACATACACTTACCATTGTCATCTTGATGTCTCGGCATTCCACTCTTGTATCTATTAGCAGCATTTATTATTTCCTCACTACGACAAGCTTGTACTTTACGTATTCCTTCATACCATTTTTCCAAAGTTAAATGAATGTTAAGGTGAAGTAATGTATTTTTTAGTTTTTCCATTTTATCAATTAATGTTTTTACCTGAAATAAATTAGATTGGAAATTTCACAATAAGCATTCCTTTTGGTTTAAATATTTAATTTAGAAATATTCTCTTCTAATAGAAACATTGTATTGTATGAAATACTAATAACTTTAAGAACTAAAGCAAATCAAATCCTACAAGTAATTTTTTAAAATGGCAAAACTAAACATTTTCAAGCATAAACAATAAAATATCTTCAGTAAAACTTACTCGTGCCTGTTCTTTAAATGAATCTACAACCAGTTTATCCACACGTGATGGATTAGATGGCAGTGCCGGAATAGCAATGTTGTTAGTGCTAGACACTTTCTTCCCTGGATTTTGACGAGCAAGTTCTGCTTCAGTCTACAAATAAGAAAGGAATCAGCTAGATACACTAAAAATAATTATTTTTCATTAGTTCTAATTTGTTATATACTTAATGCATGAATAACCAATGTCTTAGTATTTACATTCATCTAATCAGAACTAAGTGATTACACTTTTAATAATTTAATGCTTAAAAATACATTACATAATCACCAAAATTAACACAAATGAGTTTGCAAGCAACAACAGAAAGTATCATCCATTGACTTAAAATCTATTTAATATTTGTATTTAAGTCATTAAAAAACAGCAATGATTCTAAGGATTAGTAAAAAATGATGAAAAATAATTCCTGACCTTTTTACGCTCTCTTTCTATTGCCTTGAACTGGTCATAGCATTCCTCTAATCGTAAATGTAACTCATTAGAAGGACCACTTCTTCTACAAGGTAATGTTTTAAGAGAGAAATAACAAATATTCAATAATAATTTAAAAAATCAGAAATAACAACAGAAAAAGTGTGTATGTGTTGTGGAGGAATTATAAGATAAGTTGTAGTTATCTAAATTATAAAAGTAAATTCAATAACATTTGAAGATAAATTTAACTTTTTCTGCCTTACAATAATATTTTTACTTTGGCAGAAGGCCACAAAGTTATTGAGAAGAAAGAAGTTTAGTGGATTGAATTAGTTCCAATACATATTTATTACTTATTTTATTGAACCCAGAGGATTTGAACTATGAATGCAGAGGAATGGAACTGACTATATTAAGCTCTTCATTCTATTGTTTCTGCCAGTCCCCATACTTGAGTTAGTATAATAATATTCTTTAACACAAAAACCAGATCAGAAATTTAGAGGGAACAGTCAATTATACTGACACCCAGTGCTTGACAGATATTTAGTTTATTGATCTTGAAAGGACTAAAGGCAATGATGATGATGATTATAAGGAACTGAAAATGCAACAAGAAATCTCTCCAGTAACTTAAAGTTAATAGAGAAACTGTTCTAAAATATTTCCAGGCTCCAGAATAGTTCAGGCGATGAACTTGCTACAGTCTTCTTTCTTTCTTATTTTCTCCTTATTTTTAACTCATTGGGTTAAGTAAAATAATATACTGAGTTAATTCAATTCAATAATCCAGTACCAATGTAAAAAAAAAAAAAAAATACTATATTAAAATTGTCAGATTCAAGATATATGTTACTTCTGTATCATCTTAATTTTACATCTACTGGGCATTCTACTTTCAAATAAATTAGCCCAATTTGGGTAGAAGTGGAGCATTATCTTAATCTATCAATAATTTTTTTTTCATTTTGCTTGATATTGAAATTTTTTACTATTTGAGAAATTAGATTCAAAATCATCATGTCAGTCTATATAAAAAATGGACTGAGAATGATAGGTGGCTAATAATGAAGATAAAAATCCTTGAAAAGATAATGTAACTAATTTAATACAAGAGAGAAGCAATTAGGTTCTTAGCAATACTCTTTAAGAAAGTTAAGATCATAAAACTAATTACTAAAAGTTTCTATGTAGGTAAAAAATATCTTTACAACAATATAATAATTTGTATACTTCACATTTTGACAAAAGTCTTCAAACTTAGAATTGAGCTATGCATTTATCAGCTTTCACCAAGCTCATTTACATTTCTTTCCAGTTTCTTACTAAAAAAAACATTGTCTTAACTTACCTATTGTGTCGGTAGCCTGAATAAAGAGGATGAAATCCATATAAATAAGAAGGCATGTCGTAAATTAGATCATTTGGACCAAAAAATGGAGGGAAATAGCTGAAATTTTCAAGTGGATAAACCTCATGTCCAAAGTTGCGTGGTGTTGGTACCATTTGGTTTGTAGGTAGTGGAGGGGAGTATTTGAGAAATGATGGTTGCCCAATATGGTTATTGATAATACCCATATCATGCATATAAAAATCATCAGGGTATTGTTGTAAATTATCTGGCCCAAGATCATTTTCTTCTGTTGGAGAGATTCCTCTTTGACGATAAAAGTCAGTAGATGATAAAGATGTTGGACTATTAAATCTTTCCTGATTAAACTGATGGTGATCCATAGGCACAAAATCAGCTGCACATGGTGTAATATTTTCATGTCCACCAGTATTCTTGGGGAAAGAAATATTTGACCCAATGTTGGTTACATTTCCATTGCAGTGATCTAACAGTTTTGTTTGTAGAAGATGTTGCTTGTTGAGTGTAGCAGCAATCATTGCAATATTATTTTTATGAGGGTATGAGTTTCGCCTTGGAATCTGATGTAAATTTTCAACATTATTAAAGCCACCATCAATAACATTAGGCAGAGAAGAATTTGACATGTTATGACTACAAAATTTAGGCGGAATTCGACCATAAGAGATCTGATTGGGGATGGAAGAAATTTGCTGTTGCACAGGAATAGGAGGGGGTTGACATACAGAATTGTTTCTTTTGTGGAAACTAACATTTTGAGGCTTTGAATCACAATTGAAAGGTTCTCTTTCATGGCCAGAATTGATCTGAGTAGAAGGCATATGGAATGTCAAATTGTTTTTATTGTTGAACGGATAAGTTTTCTCATTAACATTTACTGCAGAATCTTGCAAAGGTAAAACATGGCCATTAGATATAGGATAGGTTTTGTTGACTGAAGAATCTACTCCAGGCGACTGTGGTGATTGAATGTTGCTGAAATCTCCCTGGAAATGAATGAGTGGACTCATTGGAGGCATATCTATTTGTGTGTTATCACACTGTGAAGACTTGTTTTTAGAAAAATTAGAATTTGAGATGTTATGGACAATCTCAGAATCTGGAACCAAGTTATTGTTGTTCTGATTGTTGAAGTTTCCAAGAGATCTGGGAGTTGAAAAGCAAGGGTAGGTCAAAGAAGAAGCAATAGAAACAGAAGTATCAGTGAATAAAGGATCTTCAAAGCTAAAAGTATCCTTGGCACTGAGGTAGGCATCTGATGATTTTGACTCTTGAAATAGAGATGAAGAATTAAATTTCTCATCCCAATGAGGTGAGGTATTATGTTCAACATTCCCATAATCTGATTCAGTACTGGACCTTATTTGGTTGTTACAAGACCAGACACTTCCAAGTGACAAACCAGGAGAGCTGAAAAACATTAAATTCACATAAGAATTGAATTTTGAACAGTGTACATACTAGAAAAATAAAATTTATAGTTAACTACAAAGCAGAAAAGTTGGACTGGAAAGCTGAAGATAACAGGTGTAATTTGAAGGAGAGTTGGCTGCTGTTTCTAGTAGGTAAAAAAAATATAGCAGCTTCTTTGTTGGTTTATGTTCCTTGTAACTTTAGGTAGTTGATTTCTTAAGCCAAGATATAAAATCAAATTCATTTGGCTTTGCCAGGATGGATTGAAGGATAAATTATATCTTACAAGCTGAATAGGAACAACTATTCCTAAAAATCCTGTTCATAAATGGAGACCAAAATACAATGGGGCCAATATACATTAGGAAAAAAGAAAAAAAGAAAAGGAATGATTACGAGATGCTAGCAAAATTCATGTGCAGAGATGAATGGGGAAAAAACTCATCCATATGGTGTATATATTAAGTAATAATCCTTAGAGTCAAAACAGAGATAGAAATTGTTCAAGTGAATGGATTAGTTCTTTAGAAGAAAAAAGTGTTGTTTTTTTTTTTTGTTTTGTTTTTTAAGCAAACCATGCACAGTTTCAGCTACAAACTTTTCAATATTGTTCATACTACAAAAAGCCATTTGGATGGACATATACTTAAATTTGGGGAATAAATAAAAAATAAAGACTTTGTTTGGTCTCATCTATATGGACAGAATGAAGAGAAAATAGATCACATCCAGTGTATGACATCATAAGCTTCTTTTCTTGTTGAGATAACAAATATTTCCTTTAAATGAATTGATTCAAAATTCAATTCTCATGCGAAATTTATTTTTTTATGACCCTAGTTATGCTCCGACTCTAAATGCATGCTTACAATATGTTTTACAAAATCATCATTATTTAATGTCCATTTGTATTCTAAACATTGCTGCAGGTGAGATTCAAACCCGCTTCCCTTAAACCAAATAAATGGAAATACATGCATGGTCTGACATTTAAATATATATCATATGAAGACAGCTGGAGATCATGAGCCTTTCAATATCTTGGAAGATCAGACAAGCACTTGTCATATCAGTAGTTAAAAAAACGAAGCTATGTGTAGTGTAAGGTATTAGTTAAGTCTGGTAAGTCCTTAATATCAATGAAGTAGATCAGAAATAACAATAGAAGCAATGTCATGAAAATATACATACCTACACATCCACACATGTACCTTTTGAATTTCCTTACTAACAATTATCATATAGCTGTCTATCACTGTCTTTCTTTAATCTTCCATTCTATCACTCTCTTTCACCACTTTCTCTCCCACCTACTGGGAACAAGACAACCCCCTGATACTGATGAACAAATGAATAGAGACATTGTAAGGTAGAGTGGACTCTTTAAGCCAGCTAGGCAAAATACAACCTTTCTAGTTATGGTGCCATGTTAAAATGTACACAATACACTCTCAGGTGGCTAGCAAACAACAACAATATAAATAGAGAGGACACTTCAGTAATATCAAGAATAAGGTAAACTCTGGTGTAGGTGCCACAACAAAATGCATCCAGTATACTCTGTAAAGTTGTTGATGAATGAACAGGAGACAGACTTTTTAGTCTGAGGATGTACTGGTGCCATGATAAATACAGTGTACTCTGTTTGGTGGTTGACAATAGAATGAGCATCTAGCCATAGAAAGCATGCCAAAAACAGGACATAAGTGCAAGATGTAGCTGGCTGAACAAAAAACTGAATTGATTTGCGAAGAGCCAGCCAACCCATACCAGCATGGAAAAGCAGGTGTAACTTGAGGATATTAATGGAATTTTTAATGTTATCTTTTGATCAGCAGTGTTATTGAAACTTTACAAAACAATCTTAGATTCTCTGAAGATTATACATATTTATTAAGCATAAGATGGAGTACAACATTCTGAATACAGTTTATTAAAACTTGAACTATTTATACCAAAAATAGAGTCTAGTCTAATTATAAAATAAATAGAGTAATTGCCTGCATAATATCTTGAACATAAAAATTTTACATATGAATTGAAATACAGTAATTGTAAAATTAAGGCACTCAACAAATGGTTATGTGGTCATGGGATCAAATTATGTAAGCTCATGCAACTAATTTGTTTGGTCCCAGTCCTGCTTCAAATTTAAGCAGTAGGAAGAATATCAAATTATAAAAATACTTGCTTCAATATACAAGCAAATACTAAAATTAGTAAAATAAAATATTCCACCATGGGATAGTAACATAAAATAAAATACATTTTAATGTGCAATATAAAAATATTTTTTAAATTATGAAGTGTTTTTTTTTAATGTAATTAAAAACTTTCCTAATACATTATGGTTAACACAGACAATATAAAAATAGGATTACATACCCATCAAAAGAAAACACCCCTGATGTGGACTGTGAGTGAGTATCTTCACAGTCACCATTGTCATTAAGCAGAGGGTGATCATCATCCACTATCTTGGAAACTAAATCATCAAGGGCAGTTGAACATCGTTCATTCGAGCAACTATTAAGGCCAAATTTATCAATAAATTTTTCTTGCTCCCATGGATCTTGATTGAACAGCATAAACTGACTGGAATTAGCAAGAGGATCATTTGATCTATCACAACTCCATTGCTCATTTATATCTGTGTTGATTTGATAATTGTTATTTTCCAGCCATTCATCACCAGAAAATGGCATCTGTAAGGACTCATATAAATTTGGTGTTGCCTGAAAATAAAAAATAGTTAAAGTTGAACAACATATCAGAATTTAAATGAAAGAAAATTTAATTATTTTTATAAACTGACATATTCACTTACATGATCAATATATAAATTAAACTAGTCAATACATTTTCTAAATAGAGTGTATTCAAGATTGCTCATTCTAGTTTTTGAAATAAACTTATTTCTAACATTACCCATTTTTCAAAATCATTATATGTTACATTGTTTTAAATTGTTTTCTTAGCAGGGGAAGGGGGTGGATCCTAAAGTGCCTCATGGCAAAAATCAGTCCCCTATGCAGATACACACTAAACTCCACACAATCCTCATCTATGCATAACCTCAATACCTTTAGTTAGGCATTTTTATCTTCCAGAGTCAAAAATTTAAGATATATCTTGAAATGGAAATCTTTGATCCAGTTTCATTTTATATGTTGTCTAAATTTAGCAAATGAACTTATGAGAGTTATCTCTCTTACTCTTTTTTGTTTTGTTTTGTTTTTGTACACCCCCCCCCCCCCCTCTAGATGGAACTTTTGTATTGATGGCTTGTGTAGTCTCAGTTAACTGAAGCTTTCAATTCCCTATGTTATATGTGTAAGTCCTTACTGTACTTTTATTTAGTATGCAGAAAAAAATCCCCTTTTGTTTTTTTGTTTTCTAATCAAAGAAGTAAGACTGGTATTCATAATCTTTGCAGACTTCCAAAATTGGTAAAACAAATGTTAATGTTTGGCTTGAATTTCCAAAGGAAAAATGTGACTGAAAAAATTAGGCAAAGTGTCAAGTGCAATTGTAAACCTGCACAAAAGTGATACACTACATGCTGCATCATAAGAGCAGAGACTGTGGTAGCTGCTACATAATAAGCAAGAAGAAACAACATAGCTGTAAGACTGTAGTTGTACTTTGTTGATAAGTTTGCTAGATCAATGATAAAGTAAAGAAACCTGGTATAACTATAATTACAGCCTTAGTATCTGGGATGCAGTTATGATTGTGAGGCTTAGCATTTGAAGCAGATTTGGGAGTCTTAATTATGTTTACCATATAAAGTGTAGTGTTGCAAGATTATCATCTCCCAGTTAGAGAGAGATTCTTAAGTCTTTGTTTATATAATCAATGCAAGTCTTACATAATTTGCTGCATGACACCTATGTGCAAAATGTTAAGCATAGGAGTGTGTTCTTGCACTGAGAAGTAACAGAAAAAAATTCATCAATATACAGAAGGAAAAAAGCAACGAGCTGGTAGAATCATTGGCATGCTGGGTAAAATGTTTAGTGACAGTTCATCCATCTTTACATTTTGAATTCAAATTCTACCAAGGTTGACTTACATCCTTTCGGAGTCAAGCACTGGATCGATGTAATTAACTTACCCCCAACCCCTGAAATTGCTGTCCTTGTGCCAAAATTTGAAACCAATATAAAGAAGAAAGAATGTAGGATATAACCAAAACATAGGAAAATATCAGAGTTGACAGAAAGTGGCTCAGAGAGAGTCCTGTACACTCAGGTTGGAATAAAGTGGTTTGACAGGAAACTTCCAAAAGGTGAAAAATGGAATGAGGCCATTTGCAAATAATGTAGCAAAGAGGTGCTTGTGCTTGACTCAGTTTAAAGTAACAACATTACTTTTGTTGAAGTTCTAAAGGACAAAAGACCAGAAGTAAATACCAGAGAAATCCGATTACTTGTGATCTACGGAAGGGATATTCAAAAAGATTTATCTTCTTAAAGATGAGACATTGTGTGAATCAGAAATTGAAGAGTTTAGTGAAAGTGGGAGCTAGGTCTGGAATGCACTGTTTGGAGATACTAGAAGAAACACCATCAGAACTGGTGGCTTTGATGGGTTGGGTTGATCAATGAGGTCTATGTACTTGTCAAATACATTAATGTAGTAGTACAATAGATCAAGTCAAAGATAGTGTAGGCATGGTGCACATCTGAATTGGAAACAAAACAGAAAAAAACATTTGCTAGTTTCATCTGCAAGTGTGTTAATAACAGAAATGTTAGTTGAGAAGTGCATGTGGTAGGATTCTGAAAAAGTAGTGACTTTCATAGAAAGGGAGCCATCAGAAATTTGTGAAAGCTTGAAAGTTTGTGTTGCAGAAAAGCACATTCTGCTTTCCTAAGGTCTGTCTTTGAAGTGTTGCAATAATGGGGAGATACCTCTAAGTTGGTCAAGATTACTTCCTCTAGCTATTGCACAAGTAAGCTACTTAGGATTTTTATGAGAGAATTGAGACATATCTCCTATGGTAAGTTGTAGAAAAATCTTAGAGTTTTCAGTCAGCCAATCTATGACAAAATTAGAGAAATAAGTGACTGTGATAAACTTGAATAAATGAATATGTGGTGGTTAAGGATATCTTAAGGCAACAACGAGGAAGACAAAACGATTGAAACTATTTGATTAACTAAACAAACTCTTACATCTTTTTATAATAATGATTACTAGCTGGACCCATGAAAAATTCACGGAAAACATAAAAAATGTAAGCATCTGTAAACAGTGTACTGTTTGTATATTATGACTGTCTGTCTACGTTCTGAGTTCAAATTCTGCTGAGATCGACTTTACCTTTCATCCTTTCGGGGTCAATAAATTAAGTATCAATTGTGTACTAGGGTTGATCTAATCAACTGACTCCCTCCCCACAAAAAATCAGCCTAGAAAAGTATATTGTGACAGTTACAGAATATAAAAAGTAATGTAACACCAATGACTATATAATCCAACCAAAATATCTGTTACACAAACGTAAACAGAATTACTATTTAACCTTAAAATACATAACACATATTCAAAGAACCTCAGTGTACAAATTGAAATGCAAAAGAACGAAATAATAAATGGATTTATGAATGAAAGTTTGGTAATTGCGTTTATTTCCACCATGCAACACTTATTGCAAACCTGTTTTAACTAACCTAAACTACACACACACACACACAAATACATTCATATATATATATGTCTTGAGTTGTAGCTATAATTCAAAGGAGCCAGCCTTGTTATATTCTGTGTGAGGCTGAATCTCCCTGAAAACTACATTAATGTTATGCATGTCTGTGGAGTACGCAGCCATTTGTGAGTTAATTTTGTCCGTGTGGTAATGAAAAGTGAAACTGACATCCAATATTTGCTGTGACTATGTATCTAAGTATGAACTTTTCTTTAGATTTATGTTTCTACTGTCTCTCTCACTTTCTTTCTTTCTTTCACTTCCTTTGGGTCCCTCTTCCCTCCCGCTTTTGATTTAATAATGTTTATATGTATCTATGTGTCTATTTCTCTTGCAGTGTGATAAACATTTAAAAATACAAAACGAACGCCATCACCACTCACTGTCTCTTTCATTCTCTCTCTCTCTCTCACACACACACACACTCTCTCTCTTATATCCTCTGAAACATTTAAAAACACAAAATGAACGCTGTCACCACTCACTGTCTCTTTCACTCTCTCTTACTTTCTCTCTCGCTTTGCCACTTCTTTGAAGTGCAACACACACAACAGGTATGTACAAAAACAAAAAGTTAGCATATTCATATTATTGATTTGTTAGTGTGTGTGTATATGTAACTGAAACTTACTCGTCTATCAGCTTCCCTTAACTCAACCTATAGAAATTTCAATAATAGTTTCAAGAACAAACCAGGATATCAATATACCAAAAACCCAGGAATAAACCCGGGATCTTTAGAGCTTCTGTCTCACACTCTCAGCTGAGTTATTTCTACTCTCTGTAAATGGCTTCATTATTTTACTAATGCATATTTACTGCCATTAATGTAACAATATTTTGCTAATTATTACCAAACAAAATATGTTAAATAATGAGAAGAGAAAAAAAAAGTTCTTTCCAAATCGTAAAAGGTGTGTTGTATTTTTTTACACAAGTTTACACATTTCTTTTACGTATTTAGATTTGTCTGAAATCCACATAAATAACAGATGTAGTTTTCGCAAACACTCTCCCAAACACCCAACACTTTTACAATTAGACATACCAAATACACACAATTCATTTGTTGCTCAAGCTGCTGAAAACAGTCAAAACTTTAATATATCATGCTATACAGGACAATATAGTTCCAGATATACAAATGACAAGATTATCAAGACTGGAATGCTTTGCATCAGAGCTTTTCAACTGATCTGGGATTACTTAATAACAAAGTTTGCTTCAAGCCAATGATATTATTAGACTGACAGAAACCAACCTCCTGACAGTTTTTTGCTAGTCTTTCTAATAATGCTTCTCACATAGGTATTTCAGCCTTCCACAACAATACAATTTTCGTTCAATTCATCAATTATTTTTCTATACAAGAACTGGTTAATTGCTGGTATATATATATATATATATATATATATATATATATATATATATATATATATATATATTTACATATAAATTTAAACATTTGCTTACAGCTGAATAAAGGTTTTACAAATTGCTTTTTCTACTACCATAAAATAAAGAGTTGAATCTGTCGTCAGCCAATTAAAGGCAGAATTATGTAAATTGAATAACTATGAAATACTTCATGTTTTGTATGTGTATTTCGTGTGCAAGATTCTTGATGTGGATACGTGTGTTGAAAGAAATACAATTTAACCTTGGGAGAAGCATTATGCCGGTAATAAACATACGCACTGGTTCAGTCCTTTATTAATTTATATAGTTTTTTGTTAAATTATTGCATTGCACTCTTGCAATCTCTTCAGTAACTTGTCTCTCCACTTCCATTTATTTTGAATGTATGATCTGGCGTTGTTTCGAAACAACGCCAGATCATACATTCAAAATAAATGGAAGTGGAGAGACAAGTTACTGAAGAGATTGCAAGAGTGCAATGAAATAATTTAACAAAAAACTATATAAATTAATAAAGGACTGAACCAGTGCGTGTGTTTATTACCGGCATAATGCCTCTCCCAAGGTTTAATTGTACTTCATGTTTTTTTTTGTCTTATTTATAGTTCGTGATATACAAATGATGAGATTATCAAGACTAGAACACTTTTCATCATAGCCTTTCTGGGATTACATGACAACATCAAAGTTTGCTTCAAGTCAATGATATTACACTAGCAGAAACCAAACTCCAGGTTGTTTTCTGCTGGTCTCTCATACACAAACAAGCTTCCATGCAGTTTCTATCTATCAAATTCCACTCAAAATGTATTGATCCACCCAAAGCTATGGTAGAAAAAAACTTGCCCAAGTTGCTATGCAGTGGAATCAATTCCAGAATCATATGAAAAAGTGAACTACTTAATCACACAGCTTTGCCTCCAAACATTTTCTTTTCCTTCCTTAGCTATCATTACTCATTTAGAATATTTTAATATTTATGTTCATTTTTAAAATCTAAAAGAAAAATTTATAAGAAATATTTTACAAATTTTACTGTGCATTATCTATTAATAGTAAAGGAAGGAAGGTCAGGTCAGTGGGTCAGGTGGACGGATTGGGTCTGTTGGCAGGCAGCAAAATCATGAAATATTTAGGATAGAATTTTGAAATCAGGAACAACAAAGCAAAAGTTGGCACCTTAACCTTTCAACAAATTGTACTTCTTAAGTATAACTGTTTGGAAATTGTGTGGGCAAAGTATTGCATTACCACTCATCAGTTGTAAGAGTTCAAATCAACAGCAGATGTTTCATCTGAACAAGATGATATTACATAGCTATTTACTCAGCAGTAGAGAAAAGCTACCAGATCATCTAGGAATCTTACCGGCAATAAACTTACATCAAATAAAAGGGAAATTTAAATCTCACTTGTTTAATTCCATGAAACTAGTCTAAGTAAATATTTGGCATTAGAAAAATATATTTTAAATAATATAGATTGAAATTTTTCTAATTTTTCATGTAGTTCTGGCTACATTTTGCATCATGAAATACAGAGATCAAGTTTAGATAAAGAAAGCAATTGATAAATGCATTGGATTTTGTATTTTGTTAAAAAAATATCATGGGCTGTAGATTGATAGTAACAAAATGGATATAGTTTAATGTAAAAATCTAAAATAAATATAAAAATTTTTATTTTTTTCTATTTTTTTAAACTTATAAATTACATTTGAAGACAAACACAAATTCTTATATGTTTTGGAAAACATGTCAGTGAATTAGGTAAAAAAAAAGTCAACTTTTTCTTTTATTTTCATGATTTCAGTTTCCTAATACACAAGAAATGATTTAACTAAAACATTTATAAGAAAAACAACAACACATTTTTACTGATTTGTTTTTTCAATTTGTAAAGAATGAATAGAGTTATGAGACAATCTTGGATTGGAAAGACTGGTATTCTTAATCAGCTCTTTTAAAAGTATACTTATTATTCATAGCTAAAGAACATTTCATTGACATTGGCTTTGCTAAATTTAGAATATGGTCTTCTCAAGACAACATTTTTAAAGATACTTAAACAAGAACATTGTGAAGTTTTCTATATATTCATTGGAGATAATGCATGCTGTTAAATTTCATAAAATTGTCAACATTGAATTGCAAAATGCACTGGAGGTTTGTATTAATAGCAGATATATATATTTATATCTATATCTATCTATCTATCTATATATATATATATATATCATTTAACATCTGCTTTCCATGCTGGCATGGGTTGAACGGTTTCATTGAAAACTGGTAAGCTGGGGGTTCCACCAGGTTCCAATCTGATTTGGCAAGGTTTCTACGGCTGGATGCCCTTCCTAATGCCAACCACTCTAAGAGTGTAGTGGGTGCTTTTTATGTGCTGCCAGCATGGGTGCCATTAACACCAGCAACAACTACAATTTCACTCGGTTCAACAGGTCTTCACAAGCACAGCATATCGCCCAACAATTGAAGGATGCTTTTAATGGGCCAGTTATATGACACTGGCATCAGCCGTGACTACAATCACACTCGGCCTCAGTTGCTTGTCATCCTCTGTGAGGCCCAACATTTGAAAATTGTGCATCACCACCTCATCCCATGTCTTCCTGGGTCTACCTCTTCCACAGGTTCCCTCCACCATTAGAGTGCAACACTTCTTCACACAGCTCTCCTCATTCATATGTATCACATGACCATACCAATGCAGTCATCTATCTTGCACGCCACATCTGATGCTTTTTATGTCCAACTTTTCTCTCAAGACACTGACACTGTTGTGCATGCATACTGACATTACACATCCAGCGGAGCATACTAGCTTCCTTTCTTTCAAGCCTACATATGTCCTCAGCAGTCACAGCCCATATTACACTGCCATGTAGCATGACTGTTTGCACAAAGGCATCATAGTCTGTCTTTCACTCAGAGCAAGAGGCCCTTTGTTACCAACACACACACACACATATATATATATACAAACTGATAAATAATGAGAAAGCAGAATATACAGATGTGGCATATAACACTGTAATAGCTTGAAGTAATAGCGAAAAGGTTATTTCTGAAGAGAAAGGAACATATTGAGTAGTAAAAGGCTTTTTTTTTTTTTTTTTTTTAGAATATTTAATTGATAAACATGGGCTGTAACTGCTGAGGACATACGTAAGCTCGCAAGGAATGAAGCCAGTATGCTCCGTTGGATGTGTAATGTCAATGTGAATACCCGTCAGAGTGTAAGTATCTTGAGAGAAAAGCTGAACATTAGAAGCATCAGTTCAGTTGTGGTGTGCAAGAAAGACGATTGCGCTGGTATGGACATGTGGTGAGAATGGATGAGGATAGCTGCGTGAAAAAGTGCCACACCCTAACAGTTGAGGGAACCCGTGGAAGAGGTAGGCCCAGGAAGACCTGGGCTGAGGTGGTGAGGCAAGACCTTCGTACATTGGGCCTCACCGAGGCAATGACTACTGACCGAGACCTTTGGAAATGTGCTGTGCGTGAGAAGACCCGGCAAGCCAAGTAAGATCGTTGCCAGTACCCCTGGATTGGCTCTTGTGCGGGTGGCACATGAGATGCACCATTTTGAGCGTGGCCGTTGCCAGTACCGCCTGACTGGCTCCCGTAGGATTTTCGAGTGAGATCGTTGCCAGTGCCCCTGGACTGGCTTGTGCGGGTGGCACATAAAAGACACCATTTTGAGCGTGGCCATTTTCGTGCGGGTGACACGTAAAAGCACCCACTACACTCTCTGAGTGGTTGGCGTTAGGAAGGGCATCCAGCTGTAGAAACTCTGCCAAATTAGATTGGAGCCTGGTGTTGCCATCCGGTTTCACCAGTCCTCAGTCAAATCGTCCAACCCATGCTAGCATGGAAAGCGGACGTTAAACGACGATGATGATGATGATGATTGCTATAATATGTAGCAATACATTTACTAATAAACAGCTGCTGATCTAATTAATTAGGACAAGGCTGAAACAATTATTTGAGGAAATTCAGGCAAATTTCCATATACCAAGATTCATGAAGCATTTTACTGAAATTATATGTAACAACATGCATTTCATTAAAGTTCTCTAAACAGAGAGATAATATGTAGTGGATCTAATATTCTACAGTGGACACTAATGTATAATCTGATGACCTGGCAATACATCCTTTAAGAATTTGCACCTGAGTCTGAGTAGCAGTGGGAAAAATTCAGAAAGAATCTGATATATAAATTATGAACATATTTGGAAAATTTTCAGTTGGCCTCAGTTGTATATTGTTCTATAAACAATTTGGCAAAATTTTATATCTGAATTTTTCATTAAAATACTTTAAAATTTCTATATTTTCATACTTGTTTAACATCCTTCAACTTGTCAACAATTGCTCCTTGTCCTATGTATTAATATATTCTAGATTAGATTTGAACTTAGTAGCTTTATTTCTAATATAGTATTTGAACACTCTTAAACTGTATGTAATAGGGTTATGTGTTCAAACCTAACTTGTGAATATGTTATTAAATACAAAAAGACATACTACAGTACACCAATCAAAATATCATGTAAAACAGAGATACATGAAAATGTTAGTCTAAAAATTTGAAATTATTTTATTTAGAGAGATAAATTCTTTTACCAATATTGAAATTGAGTAATTTTGAAAGGTATGTGAAAAGTAATAATTTTTGCTATATTTCTTCAGAAATACAGGTATTGGTATTATCTCTTACCAGTTAGGTAACTTACATAATCAAGGTGAGCAGCAATTATATGCATTGATAACATTTTGTTGACATAAATGCAGGCATACCTTCATGATTAAGAATTCTGCTTTGCAGCCACATGATTCCAGTTCAATCTTGGTGTGTAACACACTGAGAAAGTGTCTGTTATAGCCTCACATGATCAATAGCTTCTGAGAGGAATTTGACAGATGGAAACTGCACAAGTTTGTTACATATGTTTGTGTGTGTGTGTGTATGTGTGTTGTCTAAAGACCAGCATCATGGTTTATGTTGAGTCTTTTTGTGCTCTGTAACTAAGCTAGTCCACAAACACTTTTAAGAGTCATGGTGAAGATAAATTACTTCATAAAGTTTATTTAAAGAGTTTCATTTGAAGAGTTTATAAGTTTTTACACCTTATTCATACCATTAAAATATCTTTAAAAAGAAAAAATCAATATACTTTTTAATTCTTGTATATATTCTTACCTGACCATTTGAAGAATAATTATATTGTCTCTCAAAAAGTTTTTCAATGAGACTAATATTTCCTTCCAGGTGAATATTATTCATTTGCCCATTATTGAGATAACCAAATCCTGTAGACAATGTCTGGAAAATAACAAATATATATGTATATTAAATGCATGCATTAATAACCATTGTAAATAGTGTTTTTCCAGTTATTATCAGTTATATTGGTTATTTAATACAGCCATAAAAAGAATTGACATTGCTGACTACACATGGACACAGAAAAAAAAAATGAAAGAAAGAAAAGAGAAATTTTATGAGTTTTAAGAGTAGTTTTGGTAATCATTTAAAAAATAACTCGCATAAAAAATAAGCTCACTTTGAGGAAGATAAAGGTTACATTTTTATCAAGATATATATGGACACCAACGGAACCCAGCAGGTTAGCCAATGGTCAATCATTAAGTACTTCATGTGTTAGTTAAATGAAGCAGAGCCACACAAGCCAGTTGATAGATTATACTGACACAGTATTTCAATATATTAAACAAAGAATGGAAATTATATGAACAAAACAAGAAAGAATATAACATAGAGAGCGAGAAATTAAAGAGTTTGTTGTGTATGGACAAACTTTGTGGTGTGATATTTGAAGATAATGGAACATTGTATGGGCTAATGACCTTTTTGGTTTGAAGTGATTGGAGGTATTTCTACATTTGGTCCATGTGTATACAAAGTGGGGAACCCTAGTAGGGAGGAAGGGTATGGATTTGGAGGGAATTTGCCAAGTGTATATAGAGTGGAGTGGGGTGCAAAGTGGGTAACGCGTGGAAGTGCTGGTCACTGAGTCATTGTAGTTGAGAAATGGAGGAAAAGAAGGTTCTGCAAAGATGGTAGGGATTCTTTGACAAGAGACAGAGGACTGGTGGCAATTTGGGAGGCCAGATTGCTTAAGAGCTGTGTGATGCATGAAGGCATCTTTTGCAGTTTGGATAATTGCAAGAGTTGTCTTTTTATTGGATGGCTGTTATTATAATGAGTTTGATCCATATGGTCAAACAACAAATAGGCATTATAAAGGAAATGTGATGGAAGAGGCTTGAGGTGTGGATAAACAAAACCTGGATGCGGCACAATGACAGCACTATTTAACTATGACTTTTTGACAAAGCACCAGATAATTCTTATCTCTCAGCTGCCTTACTCTCCAGATTTAGACCCACTGCAGATTTTTTTTTTCCTGTTCTTAAAGTTGAATCCACCCAAAACAGTTTGTCTATTTTAGATGATAGAAGAAAATTTGCAACAAGTACTGCGTCCTACTTTTGAAAATACTTTCTAAGGCATTCAAGCAAAAAAAAAAAAAATGTTGGGAGCAATCTGTCAACAGTAGAGGGAATTATTTTAAAGGGGCAAGTTAGATAATGTATAAAGCAAAAAAATCTGCTTTTTAAAACTTATGGTTTCTTTTTGGTCAGACCTTGTAGCATGAACACTATTTTACTTATATAAAGTGGAGAATGGGCATAAGGATAAACCAAGCACATTCAATTATACTAATTGATAAGAGTAGCATCTTTAACCCTTTAGTGTTTAAACCAGCTGTATCCGGCCCAAATATTCAACACATTTTATGCTCAAACTGGCCAGAATCAGCCTCTCACACCTACCCTGCAATGTCATTCTAAAAATAAGCAATTACATCTTTCCTATCTTGAAGCTACAAAATAATATCAGATAAATTTTTTGAAATGTGAATAAATAAGGATTAATTTTGACAAATTAATCTGAACACTAAAGGGTTAAAAAAAAAAAGCACAACAAAACCTTTATGGTGTGTCAGGAAACAGTACAACCAAGATGTCTAAAAAGGTTGCTATATTGCAATTCTGTTTGAACTATGCCAACATGGGAAACTGATAATTGATATCTAATTGCGTCATTAGTCTAATCATTCACATTTGCATGCAAATTTACATTTTAATATTTTATTCTTTGTTTGGGCAGTGAGCTGACAGAACCATTAGTATACTGAGTAAAATGCTCAGCAGCATTTCATCTGTCTTCACATTCAAAGTTCAGATTCTGTCATGGTCAACTTTACCTCTCAGCCCTTTCGGGATTGATAAAATGAGTATCAGTTGAGCACTGGGGTTGACTTAATCGACTTAACTCCTCCCTCAAAATTGCTGGCCTTGTGCCAAAATTTGAAACCAATATTTCATTCTTTGTCACATACACACATAAGGAAAAGGACATCAAAAACCAAGGAAGGACAAGTATCTCAAGTCATTTATAATAATTTAATTAGGGTAAGGTTAATTTGAAGTTTTACAGTTGTTTCTGGGAAAATTCTGCCTGGATTTACCTGGGGTTAAGCATAAGGGCTTATTACCTTCGTGGAAGTACAGACCAACTTTCATACCCTCTGGAAAAAAGATGGACTGTGAATTTTTATTATCCTGTCTATTCTTATATTTACTTTTACTCTTTATTTTTCTATTTTATTCCATATAAACTGAATTTCCCTGTCTAGAACTTTCATTCATACTCACTTTATCTCTGATGATGGAATATCCAGTGTACAAACATGCAAGCCTATCACTTGGGATATCCCAGAAACAGCTGTAAGACTTCATATTTATCTTACCCTAATTAAATTATTGTAAATGACTTGAGATACCCGTCCTGCCTTGGTTTTTGATGTCCTTTTCCTCTAATGTATACCTACTAACACAGAAGCCTGATTACAGATCCCTAACTGTAGCCTCAGCTGTGAATTTGGAACCTAATGGATAACCAATTATAGCACTTATTCAACATACCTATTCATTTAGATCACCAGTGTACTAAACCCCTTATATCAAATATATATATATATATATATATATATATATATATTTGTGGGGTCACATTTAATGCAATATAAATATCTGTGGCATGAACTTTAACAGATGCCTACTTCTTCAGAAACTTCATGGACAGTCAAGCTATGATTTACACAGATCACAACAAGCATTTTCATAATGTGACCATCTTCAATGAATGTTTTTCATGATTTGAAATATAGATACCACTTGTGTCATGATGTTCAGTTCACAACATTAAGAAAAGTCTCCCTAAAAGTTTTCCCAATTTGAAACAAAATTTCATGCAAACATGGTCTCCAAAATTTTCTAACTTGTGACAAACAGTCAAGTTGACTAACATACAGTTACTAGTACATCTAGATTAATGACTGACATGGCATGATGTGGTTATTATTAGACCGAAGGTCAAGGTTACCCAAACATAGTACTGCAGTCATGAACATGCTGCCCTAGCTGACTGGTATATTGAAATAACTGGCTAGTCTATAAAATGTTTATTATGCTTACAATCAGTTTAATTGTTTCTACAAAATTACTTTCACATATTATTTTAGCATTTATCATCTATCTGTACTGCATGTAAACACTAGCACAAACATTTTACCTAATCACAGCAGCACTGGGCTCAGATGTGCTCAGATTTTCTCATAAATTAACATAGTAAAACTAAGCTGAGTTAATTCCTTTCCTGTCAGTACAGATCATCTGTAGTTACTACTCATGTTTCATTGCTTCAAACACACGCCTCATATAGCCTGTCCTTTGTATGGAGAAAGAGAAATCTTTCAAGAAAGAGAGGTGGCAATTCTAAAGGAATTTTTTCAAGGATTGTTGTAAAGAGAAGACAGCTGCTAATAAAATTAATCAAGAGTACAATACTTTACCCATTCCTTTATTGTATCTTCATTATATTAGGTATAATAACATCAAGTATACAAGGAAATATAATGCTACAAAACCTTCCATTAAGAGAAAACATTTTAAATATATGTCAGCATGGAAAACGGATGTTAAATGATGATAATGTATAACATAATAAATATTTGCTATTTACCATATGTGTGCAAACTAACATAGAAGTTAATTAAAACTATTTAATTTTGTAAGCAAATTGTTTTTAGTGTTCTCTGCTGATGTGTAGTGGCAAAATTGTCTAACCAATGTATAAAACAACTAAAATTTAAAATATCAAGGTCAAATTGAAAGAGAATCATGGAAAAATGGCACATATGAAATTAATGAAACTTAACTAAATTTAAAACTCAACATAAAATATTCGCTACAGCTTCTCCACAACCTGTTGGTGTGGCTCTCTTCATAATATAGTTACACACCATGCAATTAAAAAGAAAGTTATGAATTTAGTCGTTGCTCATTTTGCCCCACTTTAGACTTTTGAAAATTATCAAATTAGTGTGGGGAAAAAAATTGACTTGGAATCCAACAGAGAAAAGAATATTGATTGTTAAACAACAAAAATTATCTAGATATATTTTTAGCAACCTGAATTACTATCAGATCAAAGTCGAGGAAAACTTTACCTGTCACTTGGCTATGTTTCAAACTCTCTCAACTTCAACAACAATGCTGATCAATTTTTACTCCCAAAGATGATGCAACAGTACAAAATGATGATGCAATACTTGCAATGTAATTGTTTCAAACAGGCAGAGAGAAAATAAGAAGTCAGAGATTATTCATTTGGTCCCAGCTACCGATTTTGCCCCACCTCCCCAATACATTTTAACTTCCTAGAGCAATATAAAATAAATTTCATATGGACAAAAATACAAAAAAAAATCTATCTTAACATGAAAAATAAATAAAATAGGAAATGTGCTTCAATAATATGCAGTGCTCAGTTTAAATCTTAAGAGTGTAACTTAGGAAAGAAAGGATTTTGCTAGTTGAATTAAGCAAACAGACTTTAATTGATGCCCCTGTAATCCAACAGGTTAACTTTTGTAGTGGGGCTAGTGATTAGCATTGTGCTTAAGGTTTATAGTAAAATAGAACTGAAGAAAATTGGCACTTTTGCTGACAAAGTTGTGGTAATAATTACTGATATTATTACTATAACTATACAAGTTATATTCACTACTGTTAATATTACTACAGCCAGTTGAAAACAAGGCTTCGAAATGGTATTTAACCCATTACCTCCCATAATTCTGTTAACTGGAATTTTTTAATGAAACTTTGATTTCTAGCATAAAACAGCCTTAGAAACACGCTGGAATGATCAAAATAACATTTTAAATAGAAATAAGCGAGATATTGGGTGAAAAATTAGCCAAACTCATTTGAATATCAGAGAAATATACCTAGTAGATATAGCAAAAAGGTTAGATATGTGTAAATATTGACAGATAATTACGAAATTTATCATTTTTAAGTGATCTCATATGAGATCACTGGTAGGTAATGGATTAAACAAGGCTGTCTGCTGACCAGCCAGGCTCATGACTAAAGCTACTACTGACAGATACTGTACTCTTGTTCTTAGAAGACAAAAGCCTATTTACAGCCAATCTTTTCAGCCTCCTGTATTAACAAAATTGAGAATTGCTACACAACTACAATTTACTCTTCTAAATGGACAAAGTGCCACAACTAGAGAATTTCAACATCAACCCAGCTTCACCTACTGACTGAAAAAGGTGGAAACATTGGCATTTTACTTTTGCCAATTACCTAGACTTGCTTAATGGGGCAGAAGAGTATGAATTCCACCTGCTCGCCAATCACATCAGCCCCAACGTGTTTGAATGTATCGCAGATTACAACAAGTACAACAAAGCCCTTGACATTCTTACTATACATGAAACTGTCACTGTCCCCACCAACATCACTTGACAACTGATGGTGTTGTGTTTACATCCCCATAATTTAGCGGTTCGGTAAAAGCGACCGATAGAATAAGTAGTAAGCTTACAAAGAAGAAGTCCTCAGGTTGACTTCCTCGACTAAAGGCGGTGCTCCAGCATGGCCACAGTCAAATGACAGAAAACAAGTAAAAGAGTAAGAGTAAAGAGCATATATATATATATATATATATATATATAAGTATATATCTATATATGTATATATTTAAGTATATATATCGATATATATCCATCTATATATATCTATATATATATATATATATATATATATCATCATCATCGTTTAACGTCCGCTTTCAATGCTAGCATGGGTTGGACGATTTGACTGACGATTGGTGAAACCAGATGGCTACACCAGGCTCCAATCTGATTTGGCAGAGTTTCTACAGCTGGATACCCTTCCTAACGCCAACCACTCTGAGAGTGTAGTGAGTGCTTTTACGTGCCACCGGCACGAAGGCCAGTCAGGCAGTACTGGCAACGGCCACGCTGAAAATGGTATATTTTATGTGCCACCCGCACAAGAGCCAGTCCAGGGGCACTGGCAACAATCTCGCTCGAAAGTCCTTACACATGCCGCAGGCACAAGTGCCAGAAAGGCGACGCTGGGCACAGGTGCCATCACGATTTCGCTTGCCCCAATAGGTCTTCGCAAGCTGAGTTTCATGTTCAATGAAGGAGACGACGTTGGCATGGGTGCCAGTTGTCGAATTTAGTACGATTACGATTTCACTTGCCTCAACAGGTCTTCGCAAGCGGAGTTTAGTGTCCAATGAAGGGAGGTACGCATAAGAGGGCTGGCTACACAACTGATGCTTCTTAGGTTCAACTTTTCTCTCAAGGTACTTACACTCTGTCTAGTATGCACACTGACATTACACATCCATTGGAGCATACTGGCTTCATTCCTTGCGAGCCTACGCATGTCTTCAGCAGTCACAGCCCATGTTTCACTGCCATGAAACATGGCTGTTCGTACACATGCGTTATACAGTCTGCCTTTTACCAGCAGAGGTAAGAGCTCTCTAAACTTTGCCCAGGTTATTCTTATTCTAGCAACTACACTTTCAGCGCACCCTCCCCTACTACTAACTTGGTCACCTAGATAGCGGAAGCTATCAACCACATCTAGTTTTTCTCCCTGGAATGTGGCAGAAGTTGTTTTCTGCACATTTACAGTGTTTATAGGTCCTGAACATCTGCTACATACAAAAACTAACTTCCTAGTTAACCTTCCTTTGATATTGCTGCACCTTTTATGTGTCTATAGCTTGCACTAGGTGCATCTTATAGAGTTTCTACCTATGCCTTTTCTACAGATCGAGCAGGGTCATCTACCTGAAGGTGTTTGTGATCTTTCTACCTTCCTATTTATTAGGACTTTGGTTTTAGCTAGGTTGATTCTAAGGCCCTTCAATTCTAGTCCTTGCTTCCACTCCTGAAACTTCCCTTTTAGCTCTGATATATATATATATATATATATATATATATATGCTTATATATGCATATATATATATGTATATATATGCATATATATGCATATATATATATATGTATATATATGCATATATATATATATGTATATATATGCATATATATATATATGTATATATATGCATATATATATATATGTATATATATGCATATATATGCATATATATATATGTATATATATATGCATATATATATATGTATATATATATGCATATATATACACATATATATATATGTATATATATATGCATATATATATGTATATATATATGCATATATATATACATATATATGTATATATATATATATGTGTATATATATATGTATATATATATATATATGTGTGTATATATATATGTATATATATATATATGTGTGTATATATATATGTATATATATATGCATATATATATATGTATACATGTATGCATATATATATGTATACATGTATGTATATATGTATACATATATGCATATATATATGTATACATATAAGCATATATATATGTATACATATATGCATATATATATGTATACATATATGCATATATATATGTATACATATATGCATATATATATGTATACATATATGCATATATATATGTAAACATATATGTATACATATATATATATATGCATATATATATGTAAACATATATGTATACATATATATATATGCATATATATGTATGTGTGTATATATATATATATATATATATATATATATATATGTATATATATATATGTGACGACTGCTCCATCTTCACAGATGATAGCCATCCCATCAACAATCCACACACATCATCACGCAGTACAATCACTCCGTTGGTGAGCCCTCAAGTGACTTTGAAGTCCGGCTGCTGAGCAACAAGGTCTACAGCACAGATGACAAATGTTCAGGCCTCTCAATTCTTGCCCGCTGGTATCTGATTCTAAGGAAACGCTTCTGTGAACCAGCATATGTCTCTTAAGTCCGGGTATTGTTTTACAAACCTTGTGACATATGCCACAGGTTGCAGAAGGCGGTTGGTATTTAGGGTGTCTGGAATTTCTACCCTCATGTGTTTTCATGTGATTCACATATCCTGCTTTCGACAGAAGAACGCGATCACACACTATACACATCCTATACTCTCCATTGTTTACAATTTTTCCCTTTCGACAGGCCCGTTGCTTAAGTTGCTGAAACATCTTTTCCTCCCAGACATCACAGCTCATCCTGACAACAGCTCTCCAGTTGCTTTGATCCAGAACATCTCCTTCCCAATCACTTTCATACATATCTAGTTTTTTTAGGTTTTGTTTAAGGCAATCTTTATACCTCTTTCTCGGTTTCTGCCGCGGTCGCTCACCATAAAATAAGCGTTTCGGCAAACGATCATCCTTCATTCTAATTACATGCCCAGTCCATCTCATTTGGGCCAGGATATTATGTTTTTCAATTGAGCTACAGTGCGCCCTGCGCAAAACCACTGTATCTGCTACGAAACTCTTCCATTTTACTCCTAGGATGCGTCTTAGACACTTTTGATGAAACCTTTCTAGCATCTTTACATGACGCTTGTAAGTGGTCCATGTTTCGCCTGAATAAAGAAGTGCAGTCAATACACACGCTTTGTAGATGCTGATTTTTGTCTGCAGGGAGATATCTCTATCAGCCCATACTCGCTTTTCAAGCTTTCCAAATGCAGCACTTCCCTTCGCTATTCGATAGTATATTTCTGCATCAAGACCACCATCCCTTGACAGTGTGGTTCCAAGGTAAACAAAGGTGTCAATGACTTCTAATCATGTTCCGTTCACAAAGATGTTTGGTTCAGTATATATTTGTCCAGGTGTGGGGGTAAACATTACCTTGGTTTTTCTCAGACTTACTGTGAGTCCAAAATATGTACATGCAGAGGAAAATCTATCCATTAAATGTTGCATATCTTCCTCTGTGTGTGCCAGCAAGTCAGCATCATCAGCATAGAGCAATTCTCTGACAAGTACTCTGAAAACCTTTGCCTTACAGTTAAACCTGGTCAGATTAAATATGCTACCAGATGTCCGGAATCTGATCCGATTCCCCTGTTACAATCCTTAAATGCATACCAAAGCAATGTGGCAAAATATATACAGAAAAGTGTAGGGGCAGGAATATCTCCATGTTTTACACCGTTGTTCACTGAAAAGTCATCAGATAGATTACCATTAAAAACTACCTGAGCTTTCATGTTGCTGTGCAATTTCTCGAAGAAGCTCACAAAATGTATCGGGCAACCAAGTTTGCACAAAACAATCCACAGTGCATCCCCGTTTACCGTGTCAAATGCCTTAGTTAGATCTATAAAAACCTGGTATAGTGGCATTTGTTCCTCTAAACATTTCTCCTGAACCTGCCTTGCAGAAAATATCATATCCATCGTTCCCCGCTCGGGTCTGAAACCACACTGTTCCTCAGGAATCACATGTGGACACACATTTTCCACGAGATGTTCTAACATGATCCTTGAAAGTATCTTCCCAGTATGTGCCAGGAGAGTTATTCCTCTGGAATTACCACACACTGATTTGGGTCCCTTACCTTTGTATATAGGGATTAGAATGCCGTTTATCCATTCCTGTGGCACAGAGGACTCAGTCCAAACTTGACACAACAGGCTATGAATTACGGAGGAGATGTGATCCCCACCTGCTTTCAGAATTTCAGCTGGAATACCATCCAGCCCAGGAGCTTTGTTGGATCTCAGTTTCCGTATTGCCAGTTTTACTTCTTCAATGGAAGGCGCATCGTCCATGTGTTGCATTATCACTCTTTGGGGGATATTATTTATGACATCCATGTTCACTACAGATGGATTATGGAAAAGTTCCGCAAAATGCTCCCTCCATCTGCTCATTATTCCAGGAGGATCCTTAATAACCTCATTTCCGTCTTTTGATTTCAAGGGAACATACGTTGAGGACTGCGGTCCAAAAGCTTGTCACAATAAGCCGTACAAGTTTTTAATGTCTTTCCTTTCATAAGATGCCTGTGTTTCCTCAGACAAATTACTCCACCAGGTATCTTTGAGCCTCTTTAATTCCTTTTGCAGTTCTGCTTTCCGTGCTCTGTATACCTTTTCTGTATATGCATGTATATATATATACAAATAATTACAGAGGCATCAAGCTGTTAGATCAGGTTATGAAAGTTACAGAGAGGGTCATAGCCCAACTAATTAGGGAGCGAATCAATTTAGATGAGATGCAGTTTGGGTTCGTGCCAGGTAAAAGCACTACTGATGCCTTATTTCTAGTGAGACAGTTGCAAGAGAAATACCTAGCCAAGGATAAACCTCTGTACCTGGCTTTCGTTGACATGGAGAAAGCCTTTGACAGGGTCCCCCGATCCCTTATCTGGTGGTCAATGAGGAAACTTGGGATAGAAGAATGGCTAGTGAGAGCTGTGCGAGCCATGTACAGAGATGCGGCCAGTAAGGTGAGGGTTGGAAATGAGTACAGCAATGAATTCCGGGTAGAGGTAGGGGTCCACCAAGGTTCCGTCCTCAGCCCCCTATTATTTACCATAGTCCTCCAGGCAATCACAGAGGAGTTCAAGACAGGTTGCCCCTGGGAGCTCCTCTATGCTGATGACCTTGCCCTAATTGCGGAGTCACTATCAGAACTAGAGGAGAAGTTTCAGGTGTGGAAGCAAGGTCTAGAATTGAAGGGCCTTAGAGTCAACCTAGCTAAAACCAAAATCCTAATAAGTAGGAAGGTAGATAAAACACAAACCCCTTCAGGTAGATGGCCCTGCTCAGTATGTAGAAAAGGAGTAGGTAGTAACTCTATAAGATGTACCCGGTGCAAGCTATGGACACATAAGAGGTGCAGCAACATCAAAGGCAGGTTAACTAGCAAGTTAGTTTTTGTTTGTGGCAGATGTTCAGGTGCAATAAAGACTGCAAACAAACAGGAAACAACTTCTATCTCATTCCAGGGTGAAAAACTAGAGGTAGTCGATAGCTTCCGCTATCTGGGCGACCAAGTTAGTAGTGGGGGTGGGTGCGCTGAAAGTGTAGCTGCTAGAATAAGAATAGCCTGGGCAAAGTTTAGAGAGCTCTTACCCCTGCTGGCGACAAAGGGACTCTCACTCAGAGTAAAAGGCAGACTGTATGACGCATGCGTACGAACAACCATGCTACATGGCAGTGAAACATGGGCTGTAACTGCTGAGGACATACGTAAGCTCGCAAGGAATGAAGCCAGTATGCTCCGTTGGATGTGTAATGTCAATGTGAATACCCGTCAGAGTGTAAGTATCTTGAGAGAAAAGCTGAACATTAGAAGCATCAGTTGTGGCGTGCAAGAGAGACGATTGCGCTGGTATGGACATGTGGTGAGAATGGAGGAGGATAGCTGCGTGAAAAAGTGCCACACCCTAACAGTTGAGGGAACCCGTGGAAGAGGTAGGCCCAGGAAGACCTGGGCTGAGGTGGTGAGGCAAGACCTTCGTACATTGGGCCTCACCGAGGCGATGACTACGGACCGAGACCTTTGGAAATGGGCTGTGCGTGAGAAGACCCGGCAAGCCAAGTAAGATCGTTGCCAGTGCCCCTGGACTGGTTCTTGTGCGGGTGGCACATGAGATGCACCATTTTGAGCGTGGCCGTTGCCAGTACCCGCCTGACTGGCTCCTGTAGGATTTTCGAGCGAGACCGTTGCCAGTGCCCCTGGACTGGCTTGTGCGGGTGGCACATAAAAGACACCATTTCGAGCGTGGCCGTTTTCGTGCGGGTGACACGTAAAAGCACCCCACTACACTCTCTGAGTGGTTGGCGTTAGGAAGGGCATCCAGCTGTAGAAACTCTGCCAAATCAGACTGGAGCCTGGTGTTGCCATCCGGTTTCACCAGTCCTCAGTCAAATCGTCCAACCCATGCTAGCATGGAAAGCGGACGTTAAACGATGATGATGATGATGATGATGATATATATATATATATATATATGTATATATATATATATATATATATATGTATATATATATATATATATATATATATATATGTATATATATATATATATATATATATATATGTATATATATATATATATATATATATATATATTATATATATATATATATATATGTATATATATATATATATATATGTATATATATATATATATATATGTATATATATATATATATATGTATATATATATATATATATATGTATATATTTATATATATATGTATATATATATATATAATATATATGTATATATATATATATATATGTATATATATATATATATATATATATATATATATATATATATATATATATATATATATATATATATATATATATATATATATATATATATATATATATATATATATATATATATATATATATATATATATATATATATATATATATATATATATATATATATATATATATATATATATATATATATATATATAATATATATATATATATATATAT